>NC_052944.1:61778517-62078517 GCF_013358895.1 Oreochromis aureus
TACTGCTTCAGTTTTCAGTCGATTTTCACCGCTCAAACCTCTATACTGTTCTGCCTTTTCTGCTGATCGAGAAGCAGACTTTGGTGTTTATTACTGTTATACTTTTTAAAATATTACACTTTTTTCCTTTACTGTCCACGAAAATGAATGGAAATCTTCAGAAATTTGCTATAAACTTGCTTTGTTTTTTGAAACTTAACTACTTTGTCATACTTTCACCTAGAAACTCGAATTCAAACTTTTAAAATGTTCTCAAATTATTGGGCTATTCTCGTCTGATTCAGCTTTTTCAGATCTTCTACTGTTTTAATTTTATACCTCTTTTAAGTTTTGAGTTGCAAAATTGTGATTTTTCAGAAAATACATGCGCTTGTTATGTGTTGCTATGCAATTAACTCAGAGTGTGCACTTGTCCTTTCTTGAATTTTCTCTTCATGTCTGAACAACTTCTTGCTACTCTCGCTCAATTTCCACTCAAGCCCCTACAAATTATACATCAAAAACGTAGGTATTTTTGCTGGCTTTCAGAAAATGTCACTATCATTCTTGTGGGACTTATAGATTTTTTGCAACTTCCTCAGAGTTAACATTGTAAAGTCTCAAAACTCTCCATAGAAACTCAATGGAGAGTTTCTTCAAAAATCAGCGCTTGAATTTCTAATGACAGGCATTTTCAAATCATCATATCTCCTTAACTAAACAAAAGTTGAGACATGAGGCTTTGTGCAAATATATCTTCAGACACCCTGATGCTCACAATTCTAGAAGTTTTTTCTCACCTATTACCGTTCTGAGATGAGTTACACTTGTTTGAGGGTAGAAATTGGCCATTCGCTCAGATCTGTTCAGATTTCAAACTCTGAAAATGAGGCACTTTTTTTCTCTCATATCTTTTTGATGATTTCACAGAGACCTGAAAATTCTAAGCCATGACTGTTCTCACCAAAGCCTGCTGTTTCACGGGTGAAAGAATGATTTTGATGTCTATATAGATTTAGAGTTACAAAACGTTGTTTGAGTGGGCAAGTCAAGGCAGTTTTGCTTTTGCCTCTACCTCAGTTACAGTGTATTACAAGTCATATATATCTTCAATAATTTATATTTTATCTCTGAATTATGAAGACCTGCAGATTCCCCCATCTCTTCTGAACAAAACGGTGTCAGAATGAGCATTCTAGCCCCTACGTGTTAGGAAATTATGGCCATTTGTTCGAGGGGAGTCCTGAATGTGAGAAATACACTGAAGAAGACTCCATACTTCTCTGTGTCTGTGTGTGTAAGGGCTGATTACAGCAGGTGCAGCCAATTTAACTGACCCAGATATACCAAGCCCAGACTCTTAACAGCCACTGTTCCCTTTAGGCTCTGTGTGTATGTGTGTGTGTATCAATATTTCTCCATGTTAAAGTATTACCTCCATAATAGTATTTCTATAAATCAAAGTACTTTCTACTACATCTTAGTACTTCTGCTCAAACATAGTAATTCTGGTAATCATAGTATTTTGCCAAATCATGGTATTTGTGCCAAATCATGGTTTTGTGTCAAATCATGACATTTCTGATATGTTATACTATTACTAGTAGGTGGAGGTATTTCTGTTATGTTATAGTATATGTGCTGAATATAGTACATCTGCCAAATCGTAGTATTTATCCCAAATCATAGTATTTGTGTAAAATTACAGTATTTCTAAGCTAAAAAGCAGAAATAGTACCTTTTAGCAGAAATTTCTGTGAAAAGATATTATTTATGTTAAAACATAGTATTTCTGCTAAATCATAGTATTTCTGCCAAATCATAGTATTTGTACTTATTCATAGTATTTGTGCCAAATCATAGTATTTGTACCCAATCATAGTATTTCTGCAAGAATGATCGTATGCAGCAAATCATGGTATCTTTTGCCAAATCATGGTATTTGTGCCAAATCATGTTATTTGTGTACAGTTAAAATTTCTGCTATATTAGTGTTACTACTAAGTCATAGAATTTCTGTTATGTTATAGTATATCTGTTGATTATGGTATATGTGCCAAATAATAGTATTTATAGCAAATAATAGTATTACTGCCCAAACATAGTATTTTTGTAGTATTTGTAGTAGTAGTTGTTGTAGTATTTGTGCAAAAACATAGAATTTCTGCAAAATCATAGTATATCTGTTATGTTATAGTATTACTACCAAATCACCAAATCATAGTATTACTGCAATTCCATAGTATTTGAGCTTTAAATCGCATTATTTGAAAAAAAACATACTATGTCTGCAAAATCACATTATATCTGCTATGTTATAGTATTACCACTAAGTCACAGTATTTCGCTAATTCGTAGTATTCGCATTTAAATCATACCACTTGTGCCAAATCATAGTATTGAAATCAAAATATAGTATTTGTAACCAAAGCATTGTATTTGTAATGGCGTACAGTATTTCTGCCAAATCATAGAATTACTGCAATTTCATAGTATTTTGAGGAACCTTTGTTATAGTATTACTTCTAAGTCGTAGTATTTCTGCTTTTGTCATAGTATTTGTACTGAAACATAGTATTTCTGCCAAATCATAGTATTACTGTTATTTCATAGCATTTGAGTGAAATTACAGTGTTTCTGCAAAACATAGTATTTCTGCAATATCATAGTATTTCTCATCTTAAAGTACTCAATTATAGTATTTGTGCCAAAGTTTAGTATTTCTGCCAAATGATATTATCTCTGCTAAATCATAGTGTCTGCCAAATCATAATATTTGTGCCTAAGCGCAGCATTTTGTACCAAAACATAGTATTGCTGCTATATCATAGTATTTGAGCCAAATCATAGTATATGTCCTAAAACATAGTATTTCAAGCCAAATCATAGTATTTGTCCTAAAGCATAGTATTTCAACAAAATCACAGTATTTCTGCTATGTTATAGTATTTGTGCTTGTAGAAAAGCCTGTGTTAGTGTGAGCTACATTACCCAGCAGCCTCTGAGCAGGAGGGAATTCATGGGACTTCTGAGCTAGATGGTCTTCCTCGCATTCTGGGCCAACGATTGAGGAGAGCTGCTGGAAGGGAGCAAACAGCCCATCCTGTATTTGTTAGATGGTGTGTGTCACATAAACGTGAGTTAATGTTCCATGCTTCAGATGTTTACCCTGCTACTTGTGTGTATTGGTTTCAGTTACCTTTAGCATATGTGCTAGTTAGCAATAGCTATGGCAGCCCAGTTATTTTATTGTTTTGGGCTTGTTCCTTCTTTGTTTGTTCCCCTGCAAATTTCTGTGGAATTTGTACACTGTAATATCACTGTACATACGTAGTGGCTAAGTAGGAGGCTGACTGTTACTATGCATCAGTGTACATAGGTCATCTCTTGTGTTGGAGTGCCCTCTGTGACGCCTTTGGTAGTGCCTTAGTAAATGTGAACACTGCAAAGAAGTGGTATCAGACTGGTTTGTAGTGGAGGAATTTGTTGCCAGTTGCCTTTCATCTTTAATCCGTGATTCATGTTGTAATGTAGTAACTTTTGTGGCACAAATACCACAATATGGCAGAAACACTATGTTTTGGCACAAATACTTTGATTTGGTATACTTTAGCTTTTTCACCCTTTTCAGCAAAATTTTCATTTTTTTTCATTCCCTTTTCAGCGCAAATTCCATTTTTGGGGCTGTTTTCAGAAAAAATCCTTTTTCAGCAGAAACTCTGCTGATTCATCTCTTTTCAGCGCATGTTTCTGCTCCTTTGCCTCTTTTTCTGCAGAAATTCTTCTGATTCACCTCTTTCTGCAAAATTTAAGCCTTTTCACCCTCTTATCAGCATAACCTCAGCAGCTTCTGCTCATTTCAGCAGAATTGTCAGTCTGTCCACCTCTTCTGTGAGAATGTGTTTGGGTCAGTGATGAGTAGCTGCTTTGAGCCTGGTAGTATATCTGTTATGTTATAGTATTACTACTAAATCACAGTATTTCTGCCAATTCAAGGAGGCTGACTGTTACTATGTGCATCAGTGTACATAGGTCATCTCTTGTGTTGAGTGCCCTCTTGTGGCGCCTTTTGGGTAGTGCCTTAGTAAACGTGGAACACTGCAAAGAAGTGGTATCAGACTGGTTTGTAGTGGAGGAATTTGTTGCCAGTTTTTTCATCTTTAATCCAGATTCATGTTGTAATGTAGTAGTACCAACAATATGGCAGAAACACTATGTTTTGGCAACAAATACTTTGATTTAGTATACTTTAGCTTCTTCAGCTTCTTTCTTTTCAGCAAAATTTTCATTTTTTCACCCCTTTTCAGCACAAATTCCAGCTTTTGGCTGTATTCACAAAAAGACATCTCTTTTGAGCAGAAACTCTGCTGATTCATCTCTTTCAGCGCAAGTTTCTGCTTTTTTGCCTCTTTCTGCAGAAATTCTGTTGATTCACCTCTTTTCTGCAAAATTTTCAGCCTTTTTCACCTCTTTTATCAGCACAATTGTCAGCAGCTTCTGCTCATTTCAGCGGAATTGTCCGCTCTCCACCCTTCTTTGTAAGAATGACTTTGGCTCAGGAAATGAATAGTCGCCTTTGAGCAGAAATTCTGCTGATTCATCTCTTTTCAGCGCAACTTATTGCTTTTTCACTCTTTTTCTGCAGAAATTCTGCTGATGCACCTCTTTTTCTGCAAAATTTTCAGCCTTTTCACTTCTTCTCAGCACAATTCTCAGCAGCTTCTGCTCATTTAGCAAAATTGTCGTTTCTCCATTTCTTTGTTTTTGAGAGAAAGAGTTTGTTCAGTGAGATGAGCAGCTGCCTTGAGACGAGAAGGGGCCAGGTTCAAACCCGGTCATGGCAAAACCTGTTTTCAGTTTTCTTTGTTCTGCCTCTTTTCTGCAGAAATTCTGCTGATTTACCTCTTTTCTGCAAAATTTTCAGCCTTTTCACCTCTTCATAGCACAATTCTCAGCAGCTTCTGCTCATTTTAGCAGAATTGTCGGCCCTCCTCCTCTTCTTGAGAGAATGAGCTTAGCTCAGTGAGATGAGTAGCTGCCTTGAGACCAGGAGGACCAGGTTCGAATCCTGCTCAGGGCAAAACATGTTTTCAGTTTTCTTTGTTCTGCCTCTTTCTGCAGAAATTCTGCTGATTTACCTCTTTTCTGCAAAATTTTCAGCCTTTTCACCTCTTCTCAGCACAATTCTCAGCAGCCTCCGCTCATTTTAGCTGAATTGTCGGCCTCCTCCACTTTTTTTGAGAGAATGAGTTTAGCTCATTGAGATGAGTAGCTGCCTTGAGACCAGGAGGCCAGGTTCAATCCTGCTCAGGGTGACATGTTTTTTTTTCACCACCATACAACTTTTTTTGCAACTTTTCAGCTTTTTCAGCTTTTCAGCAGACAGCTTCAGCGTTATAGCATCCACACAGCATTTTCAAGAGGAAATGCAAATTTTTCTAGTTCTTTATTATTATTCTTAGGACTTCCGAGACGCTTTTTGCCGCTTATCTACTGCCTCAGTTTTCAGCCGATTTTCTCCGCTCAAACTCTATACTGTTCTGCTCTTTTTCTGCTAATGTGTGCTATGACTTTTGGTGTTTATTACTATTATACTTTTTAAAATATTACACTTTTTTCCTTTAATTTGTCCCATTGAAATGAATGGAAAACTTCCACAATTCTGCTAAAACTTGCTTTGTTTTTGAAACTTAACTACTTTGTCATACTTTCACCTAGAAACTCCATTCAAACTTTAAAATGTTCTCAGACTATTGGGCTATTCCTGAATGATTCAGCTTTTTCAGATCTTCACCATTTTAATTTTATACCTCTTTAAGTTTTCAGTTGCAAAATTGTGATTTTTCAGAAAATACATGCGTTGTTATGGTTGCTATGCACTAACTCAGAGTGTGCACTGTCCTTTCTGAATTTTTTTCTTCATGTCTGAACAACTTCTTGCTACCGCTCAATTTCCACTCAACCCCACAAATTATACATCAAAACGTAGGTATTTTTGCTGGCTTTCAGAAATGTCACTATCATTGTTGTGGGACTTATAGATTTTTGCAAATCTCCTCAGAGTAACATAAAGTCTCAAACTCCATAGAAACTCAATGGAGAGTTTCTTCAAAATCAGCGCTGGAATTTTCTAATGAGAGCATTTTCAAATCGGCATATCTCCTTAACGAAACAAAGTTGAGACATGACGCTTTGTGCCAATATATCTTCAGACATCCCTGATGCTCACAATTCAAGAATTTTCCTCACCTATTACCGTTTGGCTATGAATTACACTTGTTTGAGGGTAGGAAATTTTTCCTCACTCAGATTTCTTCAGATTTCAAACCTGAAATGAGGCACATTTTCTCTCTCGTCATATCTTTTTGATTGATTTCAACAGAGACCTGAAAATTTCCATGACTGTTCACCAAAGCCTGCTGTTTCTTACGGTGAAAGAATGATTTTGATGCTCCATATAGATTTAGAGTTACAAAACGTTGTTTGAGGGCAAGTCAAGGCAGTTTTGCTTCACTTCTACTCAGTTACAGTGTATTACAAGTCATATATCTTCAATAATTTATATTTTATCTCTGAATTATGAAGGCCTGAAGTTTTCCCCATCTCTTCTGAACAAATCGGTGTCAGAATGAGCGTCTAGCCCCTCACGGTTAGGAAATTATGGCCATTTGTTCGAGGGGAATCCTGAATGTGAGAAATACACTGTAAGAAAACTCATAGCTGTCTCTGTGTCTGTGTGTGTAAGTGTTGATTACAGCAGGTGCAGCCAATTTAGCTGACCTAGATATACCAAGCCCAGACTCTTAACAGCCCCTGTACACTTTAGGCTCTGTGTATGTGTGTGTGTATATCAATATTTCCATGTTAAAGTATTACCTCCATAATAGTATTTGTGCTAAATCAAAGTACTTCTACTACATCTTAGTACTTCTGCTCAATCATAGTATTTCTGCTAAATCATAGTATTTTTGAAAAACTCATGGTATTTGTGCCAAATCATGGTTTGGGGCAGAACCATAATATTAATTTTATGTTATGAGATTACTACTAAGTGCAGGAATGTCTGTTATGTTATAGTTTATGTGTTGAATATAGTATATCTGCCAAATCATAGTATTTATCCCAAATCATAGTATTTATGTAAAATTACAGTATTTCTTGCTAAAAGCAGAAATAGTACCTTTAGCAGAAATTTCAGAAAAGATATTATTTATGTTAAACATAGTATTTCTGCCAAATCATAGTATTTGTACTTATTCATAGTACTTGTGCCAAAATCATAGTATTTGTACCCAATCATAGTATTTGTACCCAATCATAGTATTTCTGCAATATGATCGTATTTGTGCCAAATCATGGTATCTTTTGCCAAATCATGGTATTTGTGCCAAATCATGTTATTTGTACAGTTAAAATTTCTGTTATATTAGTGTTACTACTAAGTCATAGAATTTCTGTTATGTTATAGTATATCTGTTGATTATGGTATATGTGCCAAATAATAGTATTTATAGCAAATAATAGTATTACTGCCCAAACATAGTATTTCTTGTAGTATTTGTAGTAGTAGTTGTTGTAGTATTTGTGCAAAACATAGAATTTCTGCAAAATCATAGTATATCTGTTATGTTATAGTATTACTACTAAGGCATAGTATTCCTACCAAATCATAGCATTCCAAATCATAGTATTACTGCAATTCCATAGTATTTGAGCTTAAATCGTAGTATTTGTGCAACAACATACTATGTCTGCAAAATCACATTATATCTGCTATGTTATAGTATTATTACTAAGGCATAGTATTTCTACCAAATCATAGTATTCCTTCAAAATCATAGTATCACTGCAATTTCATAGTATTTGAGCAAATTGTAGTATTTGTACTAAATCATGGTACTTGTACCAAATCATAGTATTTTTGCAAAATCATATTATTTGAACCAAAACATTGTATTTGTAATGAAGTCATAGTATTTCTTCTAAATCATAGTATTTCACCCAAATCTCAGTAGTTGTGTTAAACCCAGTATTATTGCCAAATCGTAGTATTTGTACTGAAACATAGTATTTGTGCTAATAAGAGTATTTGTACTAAATCATAGTACTTGTGCCAAATCATAGTATTTTGCCATATTGTGTTAGTTGTGCAAAACATAGACTGTCTGCAAAATCATAGTATATCTGTTATGTTATAGTATTACTACTAAGTCACAGTATTTCTGCCAATTGTAGTATTTGTACTAAATCATACTATTCGTACAAATCATAGTATTGAAATCAAAATATAGTATTTGTACCAAAGCATTGTATTTGTAATGAAGCACAGTATTTCTGCCAAATCATAGAATTACTGCAATTTCATAGTATTTTGAGGAACTTTTGTTATAGTATTACTTCTAAGTCATAGTATTTTGCTTTGTCATAGTATTTGTACTGAAACATAGTATTTCTGCCAAATCATAGTATTACTTAAGTCATAGTATTTGAGTGAAATTACAGTGTTTCTGCAAAACATTGTATTTCTGCAAAATCATAGTATTTCTCTCATCTTAAAGTACTCAATTATTGTATTTGTGCTAAAGTTTAGTATTTCTGCCAAATGATATTATCTCTGCTAAATCATAGTGTTGCCAAATCATAGTATTTATGCCAAATTATGATTTTGCCAAAACATGGTACTTGTGCAAAATTATAGTATTTGTGCCCAATTAATATTTCTGTTATGTTATAGTATTACTACTAAGTCGTAGAATTTCTGTTATGTTCTGCCAAATCATAGTATTACGGTTATTTCAAAGTATTTGAGTGAAATTACAGTATTTCTGCCAAGCTAAATCATAGTATTTCTGTTATCTTAAAGTACTTGCACTCAATTATAGTATTTGTGCCAAAGTTTAGTATTTCTGCCAAATCATATTATCTCTGCTAAATCATAGTGTCTGCCAAATCATAATATTTGTGCCTAAGCCAGCATTTGTACCAAAACATAGTATTGCTGCTATATCATAGTATTTGAGCCAAATCATAGTATATGTCCTAAAACATAGTATTTCTGCCAAATCATAGTATTTGTCCTAAAGTTATAGTATTTCAACAAAATCACAGTATTTCTGCTATGTTACAGTATTTGTGCTTGTAGAAAACCTGTGTTAGTGTGAGCTACATTACCCAGCAGCCTCTGAGCAGTGAGGGAATTCATGGGACTTCTGAGCTAGATGGTCTTCCTTCGCTCCTGGGCTAACGATTGAGGAGAGAGCTGCTGAAGGGGAGCAAATAGCCCATCCTGTATTTGTTAGATGGTGTGTCACATAAGCGTGAGTTAATGTTCCATGCTTAAGATGTTTACCCTGCTACTTGTGTGTATTGGTTTTAGTTACCTTTAGCGTGATAAAGAAGTTAATGATAGCTATGGCAGCACAGTTATTTGATTGTTTTGGGCTTGTTCCTGCTTTGTTTGTTCCCCTGCAAATTTATGTGAATTTGTACACTGTAATATCACTGTATTACGTAGTGGCTAAGTAGGAGGCTGACTGTTACTAAGTGCATCAGCATACATAGGTCATCTGTTGTGTTGGAGTGCCCTCTTGTGGCGCCTTTTGGTAGTGCCTTAGTAAACGTGAACACTGCAAAGAAGTGGTATCAGACTGGTTTGTAGTGGAGGAATTTGTTGCCAGTTTCTTTCATCTTTAATCTGTATTCATGTTGTAATGTAGTAACTTTTAGGCGCAATACCACAATATGGCAGAAATACCATCTTTTGGCACAAATACTTTGATTTGGTATACTTTAGCTTTTTTCAACCCCTTTTCAGCAAAATTTTCATTTTTTTCACCCCTTTTCAGCACAAATTCCAGCTTTTTGGCGGTTTTCAGAAAACTTTTTCAGCAGAAACTCTGCTGATTCACCTCTTTTCAGCACAACGTTTCTGCTTCTTTTGCTCTTTTTCTGCAGAAATTCTGCTGATTCACCTCTTTTTCTGCAAAATTTTCATCCTTTTTGCCTCTTATCAGCACAGTTTTCAGCAGCTTCTGATAATTTCACCACAATTGTCAGTCTATCCACCTCTTCTTTGTGAGAATGAGTTTGGCTCAGTGAGATGAGTAGCTGCCTTGAGACCAGGAAGTTCGAGGGGAATCCTGAATGTGAATGTAAGAAATACACTGCAGAAAACTTATACCTGTCTGTGTGTGTAAGGGCTGATTACAGCAGGTGCAGCTAATTTAACTGACCTAGATATACCAAGCCCAGACTCTTAACAGCCACTGTTCCCTTTAGGCTCTTTGTATGTGTGTGTATCAATATTTCTCCCATTTTAAAGTATTACTCCTCCATAATAGTATTTCTGTTAACACTAGAATTACTGAGCCTTTTTCCTGGTGCAAGTCCCTACTACTAGATTTACTGGCCTGTGCAGATTTATGAATTCCCCCCAACCTTAACACCTCTTGGCACCCTGCTGAGATTTTCACAGGTCGTCAGCTCCATTGTTCTCCTGCTTTTTGTTGTGCAAACACACCCTCCCCAACCCCTAACCATGAGAGATTCAAGTTTTTCCTTCCCTGCAAGGCTGCTTTCCTTCCTTACCTGCAACTCATATATACACAGAGTTGTACATATATTTATATATTTATATAGCCACACCTTATATAATATGCATAAAGTCTAGTTATACACACAGACACATCTATATCAACACACACACACACACACATATATATATATATACATACACACATATATGTGTGTGTGTGTATATATGATATAGATGTGTCTGTGTGTATAACTATGTATGTATGTATATATGTATATATATATAAAATATGTATATGTATATATATAAAATGTTTGTATAGTGCACTTTCTATACCGTGCTCTGTCCACTTTTTTTGCAATGACAATGCAGATTTTCTACTTGTGGGACAAATAAATGCAGATTTGCTGTGTGTGTGTGTGTGTGTGTGTGTGTGTGTGTGTGTGTTTGTGCAACATTGGCATTTGTTTACTTAGATCCAAGGCAGGCCAAACCTCTGTGTTACAAACTCACATACAAAAGACAGACATTCACAATATATGGTAATATAAGTTCGTTTTATTTCAAAGTCTTTCAAACTTTGAACGAACCTTGGTAGGGAACAGCTGTTCTCACCAAGCATTTCTTGCAGCTGGCAACAACGGTCGTGCATTCAGTATAGTACAGACTTCCGCAAAAATGTGGTCAAAATCTCATGAGTAAGTTGAAGCATTTCTATCAGGCATTTCTGAAAGTTGTAACACAGAGGTTTGGCCTGCCTTGGATCTGAGCAACTCTGAGTGAGCAAATGCAAATGTGCCAGGCCTCAAGGACAATGGGTGGTTTGCACAACAAAAGCTGTAGGAGAAACAAGCTGACGACCTGTGAAAATCTCAGCAGGGTGCTTAACACCCGGGACTTGCACCAGAAAAAAAAAAGCCAGTAATTTAGGGGTGTTGGTTTAGGGAAGTTACGCAAATTTGCGCAGGATAGTAAATCTAGTGTTAAATCAAAAGTACTCTACTAAATCTTAGTACTTCTGCTCAATCATAGTATTTCTGCTAAATCATAGTATTTTGGCCAAATCATGGTATTTGTGCCAAAGCATAGTATTTTCACAAAATAACAGTATTTTGCTATGTTATATTATTACTGCTCATAGTATTTCTGCCAAATCTTGGTATTTGTTCCAAAGCATAGTATTTCTGCCAAATCACAATATAACTGCAAAATAAAGGGTTTTTTTTAGACAAATCATAGTGTTTGTGCTAAATCCTAGTAATTCTGCTCAATCATAGAATTTCTGCTATGCTGAAGTGCTTTTTGCTAGATTATAGAATTTCTGCTAAGTCAAAGTATTTCATGTAAATCATAATATTTATACCAAGTCCCAGTGTTTCTGCCAAATCACAAATCATAAATAATGTGGCGTGTTGGGGAACAGCTGTTCTCTGCCATCATTCCTTGGGACATGTGCTGCATTTTAGATGTTCTTGTTTCATTGTTTATGGTTACGTTACTTTTTAACTGTTGTCTTGAATGTTGTGTTTATACTACGGTACAAAGTCACTGACAGTTATTGTTTTATAGGAAGAATGAAATTACCATAAGTGAGTTCTGTTATGCTGTTATTGACCCTTGAAGCACATTGTAGCACAAGCAAGTATGTTCAATAAAAAGCTCCCCTACCAGCTTGGGGTGGAAATACAGGCTCAATCTCTCCTGTGAGTTTCTTTTGCAAGATTCATCTGCATGCCACAATAATTTTAATAAAGCAAAGTGTCGCCTTTTCTGTTGAGCCATAAATTACGCTTTGTTTTCAAACTCTTAAATGAAGCCGCTTTTCTTCTCGTCATATCTCCGCTGACGGAGGTACAAAGAGCTATGGAAATCGCAGTCAAAGTTCATGAAATTCTGCTGATTCACCCAGTAAAGGAGTTGTGCTTCTATCCCACCTAGTTTTTGAGTTACACGACATTTTGTAACTCCAGACGCTTTTATGCCTCTCACCGTGTTCTAATTCTGACTGCTCATCTCCCTGTTTTCCAGGCACCGCCTCTATGCTGGTGGCGATTTGGTAATGACACGGGTCTCCAGCCCAAAGGTCGTGGGTTCAATTCCACCTTGGTCCACATGGTTTTTTTTCACTACAAATTTATACACTATCACAGACCTGTAATTTATATTGCTAATTTATTACAATTCTGCCAAGTTTTATGATGTTAGCAGTTTGTCTAACACGGACCTCAGATTCTTGTTAACGCCCATGGCAGAAATACATACAAGCACAAGGCCTGATGAAGCAGACAGAAGCAGTACCTCTGATTGCAGAAAGTATTACTACTCCATAATAGTATTTCTGTTAAATCAAAGTACTTCTACTACATCTTAGTACTTCTGCTCAATCATAGTATTTCTGCTAAATCATAGTATTTTTGCCAAATCATGGTTTTTGTGCCAAAATATAACATTTCTGTTAAGCTATAGTATTACTACTAAGTCGTAGAATTTCTATTATGTTATAGTATATCTGTTGATTATAGTATATGAGCCAAATCATAGTATTTATAGCAAATCATATTATTTGTGCTCAAACATAGTATTTCTTGCCAAATCGTAGTATTTGTACAAAACATACTATGTCTGCTAAATCACAGTATATCTGTTATGTTATAGTATTACTACTAAGGCATAGTATTTCTAACAAATCAAAGTATTCCTTCAAAATCATAGTACTACTGCAATTTCATAGTATTTGAGTGAAATCGTAGTATTTGTTCTAAAACATACTATGTCTCCAAAATCACAGTATATCTGTTATGTTATGGTATTACTACTAAGGCATAGTATTTCACCAGATCATAGTATTCCTTCAAAATCATAGTATTACTGCAATTTCACAGTATTTGAGCTTAAATCGTAGTATTTGTGCAAAACATACTATGTCTGCAAAATCACAGTATATCTGTTATGTTATAGTATTACTACTAAGGCATAGTATTTCTACCAAATCATAGTATTCCTTCAAAATCATAGTATTACTGCAATTTCATAGTATTCGAGACATCGTAGTATTTGTGCAAAACATACAATGTCTGCAAAATTACAGTATATCTGTTATGTTATAGTATTACTACTAAGGCATAGTAATTCTACCAAATCATAGTATTTCTTCAAAATCATAGTATTACTGCAATTTCATATTGAGCTTAAATCGTAGTATTTGTAACGAAATCATGGTACTTGTGCCAAATCATAGTATTTGATGCAAATCATAGTATTCGAACCAAAACATAGTATTTGGACTAAATCATAGTATTTGGACAAAGTCATAGTATTTCTTCTACATCATAGTATTTCAATCAAATCTCAGCAGGTTTGCTAAAACGCAGTATTAATGCCAAATCATGGTATTTGTACTGAAACATAGTATTTCTGCACAATCATAGTATTTCTGCCATATTGTGCTATTTGTGGAAAAAATAGACTGTCTGCAAAATCATAGTAATAATACTATAACATAACAGATATACTATGATTTTGCAGACAGTCTGGTTTTTACACAATATTATAATGTGGCAGAAATATTATGTTTTAGATGAATACTATGATTTGTTATAATACTATTTATTTGGCACATATACTTCATTCAGCAGATATACTATAACAAAACAGAAAGTCTCACGACTTAGTAATAATACTATAACATAACAGATATACTAAGTCGTAGACTTTCTGTTTTGTTATAGTATATCTGCTGAATGAAGTATATGTGCCAAATCGTAGTATTTATAGCAAATCATAGTATTTGTGCTAAAACATAGTATTTCTGCCACATTATAGTATTTGTGTAAAACCAGAATGTCTGCAAAATCATCATATATCTGTTATGTTAAAGTATTACTCTAAGGCATAGTATTTCTGCAAAATCATAGTACTTTTTGGAGAAACATAGTATTTCTGGTAAATTATAGTATTTCTACTAAATAATAGTATTTCTGCCAAATCATAGTATTAGTTTCAAATCATAGCATTCCAACTAAATCATAGTATTTGTGCCAAAACATTGTATTTGCACAAAGTCATAATATTTCTTCTAAATCATAGTATTTCAATCAAATCTCAGTAGTTGTGCTAAACGCAGTATTATTGCCAAATCATACTATTTGTACCCAACCATATCAGTTCAACTTATTTAACTCGTCTCAAGACCCCAACACCTCTTCTTCATCCTGCTTCAGCAGAATTGTGAGTTTTTCATCCCTTTTCAGCACAAATACCAGCTTTTTCGGTTGTTTTAGCAGAAATCTCTTTTTAGCGGAAATTCCACTGATTCACCTGTTTTCAGTGCAACGTTTCTACAACTCTTCCTCTTTTCAGTAGAAATTTGCTGATTCACCTATTTTAAGCACAATTTTCAGCCTTTCATCTCTTATCAGTACAAATCTCAGTATCTTCTGCTCATTTCAGAAGAAACTTTTCACCTCTTCAGTACAAATTTGAACCTTTCTTACCCCTTTTAAGCAGAATCTTTGCCTTTTTCAACTCTTTTCAGCATAAAAAGACTTGCTTCTTCATTTGTTTTCAGCAGAATTTTCAGTTTCTTTACCGCCATACAATTTTTTGCAGCTTTTTCATCTTTTTTCAGTCATTTTCAGCAGACAGCTTCATGTTATGGCATCCACACAGCATTTTCGCAGGAAATGCAAATTTTTCTAGTTATTCTTCAAGTTGCTTCCAGACGCTTTTTTGTCGCTCATCTACTGCCTCAGTTTTCAGCCGATTTTCTCCGCTCAAACCTATACTGTTCTGCTCTTTCTGCTAATGTGTGCTATGACTTTGGTGTTTATTACTATTATACTTTTTAAAATATTACACTTTTTTCCTTTAATTTGTCCCATTGAAATGAATGGAAAACTTCCACAATTCTGCTAAAACTTGCTTGTTTTTGAAACTTAACTACTTTGTCATACTTTCACCTAGAAACCCATTCAGACTTTAAAATGTTCTCAGACTATTGGGCTATTCCAGAATGATTCAGCTTTTTCAGATCTTCTACCGTTTTAATTTTATACCTCTTCAAGTTTTCAGTTGCAAAATTGTGATTTTTCAGAAAATACATGCGTTGTTATGGTTGCTATGCAATTAACTCAGAGTGTGCACTCGTCCTTTCTGAATTTTCTTCATGTCTGAACAACTTCTTGCTACTCGCTCAATTTCCACTCAACCCCACAAATTATACATGAAAACGTAGGTATTTTTGCTGGCTTTCAGAAATGTCACTATCATTGTTGTGGGAGTTATAGATTTTTGCAAATCTCCTCAGAGTAACAAAGTCTCAAAACCTCCATAGAAACTCAATGGAGAGTTTCTTCAAAATCAGCGCTGGAATTCTAACGAGAGGCATTTTCAAATCGTCATATCTCCTTAACGAAACAAAGTTGAGACATGACGCTTTGTGCCAATATATCTTCAGACATCCCTGATGCTCACAATTCAAGAATTTTTTCCTCACCTATTACCGCTTGGCCATGAATGACTTGTTTGAGGGTAGGAAATTTTTCCTCGCTCAGATTTCTTCAGATTTCAAACTCTGAAATGAGGCACTTTTTTCTCTCGTCATATCTTTTTGATTGATTTCAACAGAGACCTGAAAATTCCCATGACTGTTCACCAAAGCCTGCTGTTTTTTACGGTGAAAGAATGATTTTGATGTCTATATAGATTTAGAGTTACAAAACGTTGTTTGAGGGCAAGTCAAGGCAGTTTTGCTTCGCCTCTACTCAGTTACAGTGTATTACAAGTCATATATCTTCAATAATTTATATTTTATCTCTGAATTAAGAAGACCTGCAGATTCCCCCATCTCTTCTGAACAAAACGGTGTCAGATCGACCATTCTAGCCCCCACGGTTAGGAAATTATGGCCATTTGTTCGAGGGGAATCCTGAATGTCAGAAATACACTGAAGAAAACTCACACCTCTCTGTGTCTGTGTGTGTAAGGGTTGATTACAGCAGGTGCAGCTAATTTAGCTGACCCAGATATACCAAGCCCAGACTCTTAACAGCTCCTGTTCACTTTTGCGCCTGTGTATGTGTGTGTGTCTCAATATTTCTCTCATGTTAAAGTATTACCTCCATAATAGTATTTCTGCTAAATCAAAGTACTTTACTACATCTTAGTACTTCTGCTCAATCATAGTATTTCTGCTAAATCATAGTATTTTTGCCAAGTCATGGTATTTGTGCCAAATCATGGTTTTGGGGCCAAATCAGAATATTTCTGATATATTATAGTATTACTACTAGGTGGAAGTATTTCTGTTATGTTATAGTATATATACTGAATATAGTATATCTGTCAAATCATAGTATTTATCCCAAATCATAGTATTTATGCCAAATTACAGTATTTCTGCCAAAAGGCAGAAATAGTACCTTTAGCAGAAATTTCTGCCAAAAATAGTATTTATGTTAAAACATAGTATTTCTGCTAAATCATAGTATTTGTACTGAAACATAGTATTTCTGCTCAATCATAGTATTTGTACCCAATCATACTATTTCTGCCATATCATAGTATTTGTGCCAAATTATGGATTTTATTAAAACATGGTACTTGTGCCAAATTATAGTATTTGTGCCCAATTAATATTTCGGTTATGTTATAGTATTACTACTATGTCGTAGAATTTCTGTTATGTTATAGTATATCTGTTGAATAAGGTATATGTGCCAAAACATAGTATTTATACCAAATCATAGTATTTGTGCTAAAACATAGTATTTCTGCCATATTGTGGTATTTGTGCAAAAACATAGACTGTCTGCAACATAACAGTATATCTGTTATGTTATAGTATTACTACTAAGTCACAGTATTTCTGCCAATTCGTAGTATTTGTACTAAATCATACTACTCGTGCAAATCATAGTATTTGTTGCAAATCATAGTATTCAAACCAAAATATAGTATTTGTACCAAAGCATTGTATTTGTATGAAGTAACCGTATTTCTGCCAAATCATAGAATTACTGCAATTTCATAGTATTTTGAGGAATCCCTTTGTGATAGTATTACTTCTAAGTCATAGTATTTCTGCTTTGTCATAGTATTTGTACTAAAACGTAGTATTTCTGCCAAATCATAGTATTACTGCTATCTCATAGTATTTGAGTGAAATTACAGTGTTTCTGCAAAACATTGTATTTCAAGTTAAATCATAGTATTTCTGTTATCTTAGAGTACTTGTACTCAATTATAGTATTTGAGCAAAAGTTTAGTATTTCTGCCAAATCATATTTATGTGAATTTGTACACTGTAATATCGCTGTATTACGAGTGGCTAAGTAGGAGGCTGACTGTTACTATGCATCAGTGTACATAGGTCATCTCTTGTGTTGGAGTGCCCTCTGTGACGCCTTTGGTAGTGCCTTAATAAATGTGAACACTGCAAGAAGTGGTATCAGACTGGTTTGTAGTGGAGGAATTTGTTGCCAGTTTCTTTAATCTTTAATCCGTATTCTTGTTGTAATGTATACCCTGTTCTTAATCATAGAAACCACACCATATCACCCTCCACATCCTCCTACTGTATGCCATATCTCCTGTAACATCCATCTGACTGCCAATAAACTCCACCTGTGGTAATCTAATCCTGGATGACAGCCTCCTTCTGACCGAGGATAGTTACTATTGCAGCACCACCCAGCATTAAACTGACGCACACCATTCTGTACAGTGCTAAATCATAGTGTTTGTGCCAAACAATAGCATTCACCCAAATAATAGTATTTCTGCTATGTTATATTATTACTGCTCATAGTATTTCTGCCAAATCATGGTATTTGTTCCAAAGCATAGTGTTTCTTCCAGCATAGTTTTTCTTCCAAATCATAGTATAACTGCAAAATACAAGTTTTTGAGCCAAAACATATTTTTGTGCTAAAACATAGTATTTAAAGCAAATCATAGTGCAGTCAACCACACCAAGGTCCGCTGATTCAACCAGTACAAGAATTATGCTGATAGCCCTCCTAGTTTTTGAGTTACACGACGCTTTGTAACTCCAAAAACGGCGCGCCACCTCACCGCGATCTATTTCTGATTGCTGATCTCTTTGTTTTTTCAGCCACCCGCCCCTTCCCAGGTGGCGCAATCAGTGATGACAGGGCTCTGCAGCTCAAAGGTCGTGGGTTCAATCCCACCTTGGTCGACATTTCTTTTCACTACAAATTTATACACTATCACAGACCTGTAATTTATATTGCTATTTTTTTCACTACAAATGAGTAGTGCAAAACATACTATGTCTGCAACATCACAGTATATCTGTTATGTTATAGTATTACTACTAAATCACAGTATTTCTGCCAATCCACGGAGGCTGACTGTTACTAAGTGCATCAGTGTACATAGGTCATCTGTTGTGTTGGAGTGCCTCTTGTGGCGCCTTTTTGGTAGTGCCTTAGTAAACGTGAACACTGCAAAGAAGTGGTATCAGACTGGTTTTGTAGTGGAGGACTTTGTTGCCAGTTTCTTTTCATCTTCATTCATGTTGTAATGTAGTAGTACCACAATATGGCAGAAACACTATGTTTTGGCACAAATACTTTGATTTGGTATACTTTAGCTTCTTCAACCCTTTTCAGCAAAATTTTCATTTTTTTCACCCTTTTCAGCACAAGTTTCTGCTTTTGCTCTTTTCTGCAGAAATTCTGCTGATTCACCTCTTTTCTGCAAAATTTTCAGCCTTTTCACCTCTTATCAGCACAATTCTCAGCAGTTTCTGCTCATTTCAGCAGAATTGTCCGTCTCTCCACCTCTTCTTTGTAAGAATGACTTTGGCTCAGGGAAATGAATAGCCACCAGGAGGGCCAGGTTCGAATCCTGCTCAGTGGGGCATTTTTTTTTTCACCACCATACAACTTTTTGCAACTTTTCATCGCTTTTTAGCTTTTCATAGTATCATAGTATTTCCACAAAATATTTGTATTTCTGCTACGTTATATTATTACTGCTCATAGTATTTCTGCCAAATTTTGGTATTTGCTCTAAAGCACAGTATTTCTGCCAAATCACAATATAACTGCAAAATAAAGGTTTTTGAGACAAATCATAGCTGCTTTAAAGTAAATCCTAGTAATTCTGCTCATAGAATTTCTGCTATGCTGAGGTGCTTTCTGCTAGATTATAGTTTTTCTGCTAAATCAAAGTATTTCATGTAAATCATACCAAGTCCCAGTGTTTCTGCCAAATCATAAATCATAAATAATGTGGCGGTTGGGGAACAGCTAGTCCTCTCCCATCATGCCTTGGGACATGTGCTGCTGTTTAGATGTTCTTGTTTCATTGTTTATGGTTACGCTACTTTAACTGTTGTCTTGAATGTTGTGTTTATACTATGGTACAAAGTCACTGACAGTTATTGTTTTATAGGAAGGAAGAATGCAGTACCATAAGTGAGTTCTGTTATGCTGTTATTGACCCTTGAAGCACATTGTAGAACAAGCAAGTGTTTAATAAAAGCTTCTCCTACCAGCTTGGGTGGAATTACAAGCTCAAGCTTTCCCTGTGTGCTTATTTGCAAGACTTGTATGTGCCATAATAATTTTAATAAAGCAAAGTTAAGATGAGAAGCTTGTTCCAATTCATCTTCAGACAGTGCTGCCAGTCACAGTTGGAGCAGTTTTACTGTCATCTTACTGTTGAGCCATAAATTACGCTTTGTTTTCCAACTCTTAAAATGAAGCCGCTTTTTCTCTCGCCATATCTCCGCGACGGAGGTACAAAGAGCTATGAAAATCGCAGTCAAAGTTCAGCAAAGTCTGCTGATTTACCCAGTACAAGAATTGTGCTTCTATCCCACCTAGTTTTTGAGTTACACGACGTTTTGTAACTCTGAAAATCGGCGTTTTACGCCTCTCACCGCGATCTAATTCTGACTGCTCAAGTCTCTGTGTTTTAGGCACCCACCCCTTTGTGACCAAACCTCATTTGGCTCAGAGAGGGTTGAGAAGCTACTGTGAGACCCGTGGCAGAGGTTCAAGTCCTACCTGTGACAGTTGCTACACATCATACCCACTTGCATGCACTCTGCTTTCTTGACACTCTTCAGTGTACCCTCACACATAAAGCCATCTCCATCAAACGCGCTTCACACCTCTTTTTAGCAGATACCCTGTTTTTCGCTTGTTTTCAGCAACTTCTGATGCTGATAGCCCTCCTAGTTTCTGAGTTACACCACGCTTTGTAACTCCAAAACGGCGCCACCTCTCACCGCGATCTATTTCTGATTGCTGATCTCTTTGTTTTTCAGCCGCCGCCCTCTTGCCAGGTGGCGCAATCAGTAATGACACGGCTCTGCAGCTCAAAGGTCGTGGGTTCAATCCCACCTTGGTCAACATTTTTTTTCACTACAAATTTATACACTATCACAGACCTGTAATTTATATTGCTATTTTTTTCACTACAAATGAGTAGTGCAAAACATAGTATGTCTGCAACATCACAGTCTATCTGTTATGTTATAGTATTACTACTAAATCACAGTATTTCTGCCAATTCAAGGAGGCTGACTGTTACTAAGTGCATCAGTGTACATAGGTCATCTCTTGTGTTGGAGTGCCCTTGTGGCGCCTTTTTGGTAGAACCTTAGTAAACGTGAACACTGCAAAGAAGTGGTATCAGACTGGTTTGTAGTGGAGGAATTTGTTGCCAGTTTTTTTCATCTTTAATCCGTATTCATGTTGTAATGTAGTAGTACCACAATATGGCAGAAACACTATGTTTTGGCACAAATACTTTGATTTGGTATACTTTAGCTTCTTCACCCCTTTTCAGCAAAATTTTCATTTTTTTCACCCCTTTTCAGCACAAATTCCAGCTTTTTGGCTGTTTTCAGAAAAATCCTCTTTTCAGCAGAAACTCTGCTGATTCATCTCTTTTCAGCGCAAGTTTCTGCTTCTTTGCCTCTTTCTGCAGAAATTCTGCTGATCCACCCTTTTCTGCAAAACTTTCAGCCTTTTCACCTGTTATCAGCACACTCAGCAGCTTCTGCTCATTTCAGCAGAATTGTCCGTCTCTCCACAACAACTTTTTGCAACTTTTCATCTTTTTCAGCTTTTCAGCAGACAGCTTCAGCGCCATAGGCATCCACACAGCATTTTCAAGAGGAAATGCAAATTTTCTAGTTATTATTATTCTCCAGTTTCCGCCTGAAATTTTGCAGCTTAATCTCGCCCGCAGTTTTGAGAAAAGCTTCATATATGTTACCTCATTTTGTGCGGCCGGATCTGGAATGGTGTGCTATGACTTTGGTCTTTATGAATTTTATAGTTTTTTAAATATTAATATTTTAGTGAAAATTTTCCGCGCTCTTCTGCCGAACAGTTTTGACATTAGGGTTACATATGTTAGATCATTTTGTGCGGTTGAGTTGGACTATTATGTCATGACTTTTGGTGTTCATGACTTTTATAGTTTTTAAATATTAATATTTTAGTGCAAATTTAGGCTAATTCATCTTTTACGCCAAATAAACAGACTTCATTTGTGGTGTGTTACGCCATCTTTTGGTCCCATTGAAACAAATTTCAAACTTCATTTGTGGTGTGTTGGCTCTCTAGTGGTATGCCGGGAGTGGTACAGCCTGTCGAACCCTTATTTGATACCAGAATGATGACAATATCAATGGCGCCAAGACAGCCTCGCTGCTTTCAGGAACCATTGAGGTTTTAAGGTTGCGCGAACCATTGAATAGTTACGGTAAACACAATGGCTTTTATGCTTGGTGGAAAACCCATATCCCACAACCATAGCACACCTCTGCCGAGTTAAACAATGGCGGCCACCACTGCTTTTATATGTCTTTATTAGTGTTTCTAGGTCACAAAATAAACTTTTAAGATATTTTCAGGCGAGAATGTAGGTGTGTAAACTTCAAATATCTGCTTGTTTTATCATATTAGCATATTTAGCAACAGTGCTCTGACGACTCGGTCCTGCCTGACAGCTAGCCGGTTACCTAGCTAGCTGCCGCACTTGGCTGCAAATGCACAGCGAGGGACTCTCTCTCCTTTCACCTCCCCGGTCTCTCAGAAATGCTCGCACAGAATCGGAGTTACAGCTGGATGTGGAAAAATAACTGAGTTGTTTGGTGGTGCTATAATGCGGAGCTACAACAGTGGGCAGCTATCCACCGTGTATGACAGAAAGGACATGTCACGACCGCTGATCGACCGTGTTTGCTAACGCCGAGGTCAATCGGATCAGGGAAAGCGAAGGCAGGAGCGTGAGGTGAACTGAATTTCAGGTAAGAAGTTATGACCTGCACTCTATTTGGGTCAGATATAAACCGAGTTTAGGTGTAGTTTATTTAGCAGCAGTTCTTTATGTGTTGTTGATAGCCAGCTAGCTAACTATAGCTCAGCATAGTTAGCTTCAAGACCGCTAGCGTCACTCCTTCGTGAAAAGCACCCAGGCTTGGCTTATATTGAGGCGGTGAAACTCGTGGTCAGCACCGGTCGTCGCCGACAGTATGTGTTTTAGCTGGACTTATTTTTCGCTTATATGGGCCGATGATGCTGGAACCAAGGCAGGAGCGTGAGGTGAACTGAATTTCAGGTAAGAAGTTATGAACTGCACTCAAATATTGGGTCAGATATAAACCGAAGTTTAGGTGTAGTTTGTTTTCATTGTGCTGACTTTTACAATCGTACTATCAAAGCTGTGTTTTAGCTAGTTTTTACGACGGGAGTTTGTATACAGCTGTGTGCGCTTAAGTTACTGACGTTGACTTTATTTTATTCATAAGGGTTCGTCAGAGTTGCCGCACAAACGGAATCGTGCCACATTCAGAGAAAATATTACGATTTATTCTGTCGCTACTAAGCCTCCCTGTCATTCTCTGCCTGTTGCAACTTCAATCATGAAACTGATCAATGATCGACTTTTCGCTTGTTTGTTTATCGCCCAAACAACAGCTGCACGCTTAAGCTTGATCAGCTGTTGTTAGAATTCATTTGCTTTTAATTTCTAGTATCAGCTGATGTCGATGTGGAAAAATAACTGAGTTGTTTGGTGGTGGAGCTACAACAGAGGGCAGCTATCCACCGTGTGACAGAAAGGACATGCCGCTCAACCAGACATAAAGGCGGTGAGGATACCGCCGACCGACCGTGTCCACCTAACGCCGAGGTCAATCGTGGATCAGGGAAAGCCAAGGCAGGAGCGTGAGGTGAACTGAATTTCAGGTAAGAAGTTATGACCTGCACTCTATTTGGGTCAGATATAAACCGAGTTTAGGTGTAGTTTATTTTCGCCAGCTGACTTTTTCAATCACTTACAATAGTATTGTACCGCGTGCTTTTAGCTAGCACGAGGGAGTTTGTATACAGCTGTGTGCGCGCTTAAGTTACCGATGTTACCGATGTTGAACTTTATGACAGCCTCCCCTGTCATTTCTCTCGCCTGTTGAAACTTCAGTCATGAAACTGATCAATGATCGCTTGATTTTTCTCTTGTTTGTTTATCGCAATTAAACAACAGCAGCATGTTTAAGCTTGATCAGCTGTTGTTAGAATTCATTTGCTTTTAATTTCTAGTATCAGCTGATGTTTGCTGCAGCCACAGCTGTAAAACGGCTGTTCCAAACCAGATGTCCTTACTGAATCATCAGAGCTGAACTAGGTGATGGAGAAACAGGTTTACCCTTAGGTGACATGAATGAGTTGAAGGAAGACAATGAACTGTTTCTGAGAGACAAATATACACCAAGCTCTTTTTTTTGTGTAGCTGACAGCTGGTAACTGTGCAGGGGCGGATCTAGCAAAGCTTTTGCCAGGGGGGCCAGGTAGGGCATTAACAGAGAAAGGTGGACACAAAGATATACTTTTCTTTCTTACCTCATATAAAATATTTAGCTTTTATTAAATAGTTATCTGAATATTACAACCAAAGTTTGTATAATAATACACAAGATTGGCTGTAGACCATTGTTCATCATTCAGAACACTGTGTAAAAATAACAAAACAAAAAGTGAATGCAAAAGTGCATAAATATTTATTTTACGTGTTTGATGTGTGTGGCGGGCGTGGTCTGCAGTGCCGCTTGCAGGGAGGTGGACCCACCTGAGCGGCATTCTGCAATCACGCCTCGGGCGTAGTCTGTGCCTCTCGGCTGTTTTTGGTGTGTGTCGGGCTGTGAGTTGAAAAGCTACAGCCGGCTGTTTGGGTACACCAACCATGTGTGAAAAGTGGTCCATAACGTAATGCTTCAAAGCGTGTTCATGCAAACATTGTCGGATCTGCCGTGGTACAATGGGACTTCTGCTCATGAACCTGTGTGCACAGCGCCTGCAAATCGGGCGCTGTAACGAAGTCACTTCATCTTTTACCCAAAACTGTAAGCTGTCATCTGTGAGGCGCGAGCGGTGTTTGTTTTTACCATAGTTCATGGTGGAGAATGGCTGCTCTGCTGAGTTTTGCTCTCTGTAGCTGTATGAATGGCAACCACACTGATTACCAGCGGCATAGGAATATAAAATTTCTTCTGAAATTTTCCAGATTGTGTGGATGCAAAGGGCTTCCACAAAATTTTTTCTGAAATTTTATTTTTTGTTGTGTGGATGCACCTATTGAGGGCATCCACACTATTGAGTTCCTGTTTTCTTTATTCTTTATATTTTTTATTGTGTGGATGCTTTAGGCATCCACACTATTGAGTTCCTGTTTCTCTTTATTCTTTATATTTTATTGTTATTGTGTGGATGCTTTAGGCATCCACACTATTGAGTTCCTGTGGATTGGAGGCATCCACACTATTGTTTTCCTGTTTTCTTTCTTTATTATTCCAGTTGCCACTTTTGCACGCTTTTTGGCACTTAACTACTTTCACAATTTTCAGCCGATTTTCACCGCTCAAATTTTAAACTATTCTGCTATTTCTGCTAATGTGTGCTATGACTTTTGGTATTTTTGCTGTTATACTTTTTAAAATATTGCTTTTTTCCTTTAATTTGTCCCATTGAAATGAATGGGAAATTTCTGCAATTCTGCTAAAACTTGCTCGTTTTTGAAACTTAACTACTTTCTCATACTTTCGCCTAGAACAACCATTCAAACTTTAAAATGTTCACAAATTATTGGGCTATTCATGAATGATTCAGCTTTTTCATATCTGTTACCGTTTTCATCTTATCCTCTTAAGTTTTGAGTTTCATCTTTGTGATTTTTCACAAAATACATGCGTTGTTATGGTTGCTATGCAGTTGGTTCTAAGTGAGCCACTGTACCTTTGGCAATTTTCTTCATGTCCGAACAACTTCTTGCTACTTGATTAATTTTCACCAACTCCCACAAATTATACATCAAAACGTAGGTATTTTTGCTGGCTTTCAGAAAATGTCACTATCATTGTTGTGGGATTTATAGAATTTTGGCAAATCTCCTCAGACCAACATTAAAGTCGAAAAACTCTCCATAGAAAGTCAATGGAGAGTTTGATCAAAATCACCGCTTAATTTCTGTAATGAGAGGCATTTTTAATCGCCATATCTCCTTAACGAAGCCGGTTAAGACATGAGGTTTGTCGTCAGATATCTTCAGACACTCATGACGCTCACAATTCAAGAATTATTTTTCACCTATTACTGTTCTGAGATGAGTTAGACTTGTTTGAGGGTAGGAAATTCGTCCTTCGCTTCAGATTTCTTCAGATTTCAAACTCTGGAAATGAGGCACTTTTTTCTCTCGTCATATCTTTTTGATGGATTTCCACACAGACCTGAAAATTTCCATGACTGTTCACCAAAGCCTGCTGTCTCTTACGGTGAAAGAATGATATCGATACTCCAAATAGATTTAGAGTTAGAAAGCGTTGTTTGAGGGCAGGTCAAGGCAGTTTTTGCTTTCGCCTCTACTCAGTTATGGTGCATTACAAGTCAAATATCTTTAATAATTCATATTTTAACGATAAATTGTCAACACTTTAAGATTCCCCATCTCTTCTGAACAAACGGTGTAAGAATGACTGCTCTAGCCCCTCACGGTTAGGAAATTATGGTCATTTGTTTGAGGGGAGTCCTCACTATGAGAAATAGACTGCAAAATCCTGTGTCTCTGTGCTGCGTGCACCTGTTTTATGTGGAAAAAGCACACAGCCTCTGATTGGTGGATTCAAATTCAGCAGCTCCCAGGCTGCTTGACTGACCTAGAAACTTGCTTCTCTCTGTGTGTGTGTGTGTGTGTGTGTGTGTGTGTGTGTGTGTGTGTGTGACAGAGAGAGAGAGAGAGAGAGGGAGAGAGAGTTTTATGGGAGCATCTTATTGTATGATTTAGATTCAATATATTTAGACTGGTTGACTGAATTTGATCCTGTGTGTGTCTCTGTGCATGTGTGTGTTTCATATGTGTCCATATTTGTGATTGTGTGACTGTTATACTTTTTTTTTGCTGATTTTTTTTTTTTTCATTTCACAATTACATTTGAGGGACCCTTAGCATGTTCAGGATTTTTTCAGCTGTCCATTTTGCTTTTCCAAATTTTCCATTTAAGTTATTACTGTTGTGCTAAGTCATAGCTTTTCTGCTGCTTTTCAGAATTTCTGCTAAATACAGCATTTCTGCTAAATCATACTATTTCTGCTATTTCATAAGATTTGTGCTAAATATAGTGTTTCTGCTATTTCTGCCAAATTTACTATTTTTGATTATTTAGGTTTTTCTACCAAATCATAGTACAGTTTTACTGCTTTTTATAGGATTTTAGAGGATATTTATATTGCTTAATATATTATTTCTGCTTTTTATAGGATTTGTGCTTAATATAGTTTTTCTAAAAAATGTAGTATTTATGCTTAATCATACTATTTTATATATTTCTGCCAGGTCCCCAGGCAGCTAATCCTCTGTGAGGACTGATACATACAAATACATATCAGGGCCTGCACGGCTTCCCAGCCAGCCAATCATATCTGAGGTCTGCCCTTTCTTCTCTTGTCATATCTCAGCGACGGATGTACAAAGAGCAATGAAAATCACAGTCAAAGTACACCAAAGTCCGCTGATTCACCCAGTACAAGAATTATGTTTAGTCCACCTAGTTTTGAGTTACATGACATTTTGTAACTCCAAAATCGGCGCTTTTATGCCTCTCACCGCGATCTAAATCTGACAGTTCATCACCCTGTTTTCCAGGCGCCGTTTCTTTCCCAGTGGCACAGTTTGTAATGACACACGTCTGCAACCCAAAGGTCGTGGGTTCAATTACACCTTGGGCAACATGTTTTTTTCCCTACAAATTAATACACTATCACAGACCACTAATTCATATTCATCATTTATTACCATTCTGCAAACTTTTATGAGTTTAGCAGCTTTTCTAATATGGACCTCAGATTCTTGTTACTCCATGACACAAATACTGTTCCCTTTAGGCTCTGTGTATGTGTGTGTGTGTGTGTGTGTGTGTGTGTGTGTGTGTGACAGAGAGAGAGAGAGAGAGAGAGAGAGCCTTTTTATGGGAGCATCTTATTGTATGATTTAAATTCAATATATTTAGACTGGTTGACTGAATTTGATCCTGTATGTGTCTCTCTGTGCATGTGTGTTTCCATATGTGTCTATATTTGTGATTGTGTGACTGTTATACTTTTTTTTTGCCGATTTTTTTCATTTAACAAGTACATTTGAAGGATCCTTAGCATGTTCAGCATTTTTTCAGCTGTCCATTTTGCTTTTCCAATTTTTCTGTTTAAGTTATTACTATTGTGCTAAATCATACTATTTCTGCTATTTTATAAGATTTGTGCTAAATATAGTATTTCTGCCAAATGTAGTATTTCTGGGTCGGTGCATTGTGTGTCGGGCGGCGGCCAGGAGCGGAGGCCCTGGCGGACTGATCCCCGGCCGCCAAGACTGGCAATAGGGACATGGAATGTCACCTCTGGTGGGGAAGGAGCCTGAGTTAGTGCGCGAGGTTGAGAAGCACCGCCAGATATAGTCGGGCTCACCTCACGCATGGCTTGGGCTCTGGAACTAGTCTCCTGGAGAGGGGCTGACTCTGTCTCAGTCTGGAGTTGCCCCTGGTGAGAGGCGGCGGCTGGGGTGGGTATTCTATCATCCCCCGGCTTGCTGCCGGCACGCTGGGGTTTTTCCCGTGGATGAGAGGGTTTGTTCCCGCGCCTCAGGGTCGGGAACGGGTCCTGACTGTCATCTGCGCTATGCGCCGAGTGGCAGTTCAGAGTACCCAGCCTTCTTAGAGTCCCTGGGGTGCTGGAAGGTGCCCCACCTGGAGACTCTGTTGTCCTACTGGGAGACTTCAATGCTCACGCGGGTAACCACAGCGATACCTGAGGGGCGTGACTGGGAGGAACGGCCTCCCTGATCTGAACCCGAGTGGTGTTTTGTTATTGGACCTGTGCAAATCACAGTTTGGCCACAACGAACACCTTGTTCGAACATAAGAGTGTCCATAAGTGCACGTGGCACCAGGATAAGTTTAGGCCGCAGGTCGATGATCGATTTTGTAATCGTATCACCAGACCCGCGCACCATATGTTCTGGACACTGGTAAAGAGAGGGGCTGAGCTGTCAACTGATCACCACCTGGTGGTGAGTTGGATCAGGTGGCGGGGAGGACGCTGGACAGACCCGTGCACCTAAACGCTGTAGTGAGGGTGTGCTGGGAACGCCTAGCAGAGGCCCCAGTCCGCGAGATCTTCAACGCACACCTCCGCAGAGCTTCAACAACATTCCGAGGGAGACTGGGGACATTGAGTCCGAATGGACCATGTTCAGCGCCCATTGCCGGGCTGCTGCATTGAGCTGCGGCCGCAAGGTGGTTGGTGCCTGCCGTGGTGGTAATCCTCAACCAAATGGTGGACACCAGAGGTGAAGGGAGCCACCAGGCTGAAGAAGGAGTCCCATCGGGCTTGGTTAGCCTGTGGGACTCCAGAGGCAGCTGACAGGTATCGACAGGCCAAGCGGAATGCGGCTCGGCAGTGGCTGAAGCAAAAACGGGTGTGGGAGGAGTTCGAGAGGCCATGGAAAAGACTTTCGGACTGCCTCAAGAGATTCTGGCAAACCGCCAGGCGCCTCAGGAGGGGAAAGCGGTGCTCTACCTGCACTGTGTATAGTGCTGGCGGTGCGCTGCTGACGCCGACTGAGAAAATTGTCAGACGGTGGAAGGAATACTGAGACCTCCTTAATCCCACTGACACGCCTTCCGAGGAGGAAGCAGAGTCTGGGGATGAGGGAATGACCAGCCAATTTCTGGGGTCGAGGTCACTGAGGCAGTTAAACAACTCCTCGGTGGCAGAGCCCTGGTGTTGATGAGGTCCGCCCGAGTTCCTGAAGGCTCTGGACATTGTAGGGCTGTCCTGGGTTGACACGCCTACAATGTTGCGGAGATCAGGGCAGTACCCCTGGACTGGCAGACCGGGTGGTGGTCCCCATCTTTAAGAAAGGGGACCGGAGGGTGTGTTCCAACCACAGGGGATCACACCTCAGCCTCCCTGGGAAAGTCTATGCCAGGGTGTTGGAAAGGAGAGTTCGTCTGCTAGTCGAACCTCGGATACAGGAGGAACAATGCGGTTTTCGCCCTGGTCGCGAACACTGACCAGCTCTTTATCCTCTCGAGGATACTTGAGGGTGCATGGGAGTTTGCCCAACCAGTCTACATGTGTTTTGTGGACTTGGAGAAGGCATTTCACCGTGTCCCGGGTGTCCTGTGGGAGGTGTTATGGAGTATGGGGTGTCTGGCCCATTGCTACGGGCCATTCGATCCCTATACAACCGCTTGTAAGAGTTTGGTCTGCATTGCCGCAATAAGTCGGACTCTGCTTCCGTAGGATGGCCCGCCAGGGCTGCCCTTTATCACCGATTCTGTTCATAATTTTATGGACAGGATTTCTAGGTGCAGCCAAGTGGCGGAGGGCTTTCACTGGTGGCCTCAGAATCTCATCTCTGCTTTTTATGGATGATGTGGTTCTGATGGCTTCATCGGGTGGGGGCCTCCAGCTCAAGACTGGAACGGTTCGCAGCCGAGTGTGAAGCAGCGGAATGAGGATCAGCACCTCCAAATCTGAGGCCATGGTTCTCAGCCGAAAAGAGGTGGAGTGCCCACCTGGGTCGGGATGAGTTCCTGCCCCAAGTGGAGGAGTTTAAGTATCTCGGGTCTTGTTCGCGAGTGATGGGAGAAGGGAGCCGGAGATCGACAGACGGATTGGTGCTGCGGTTGCAGTGATGCGGACGCTGCACCGGTCCGTCAGTGGTGAAGAGGGAGCTGAGTGTAAAAGTTAAGCTCTCAATTTATCGGTCGATATACGCCCCGACCTCACCTATGGCCACGAGCTGTGGGTAGTGACCGAAAGAACGAGATCGCGGATACAAGCGGCAGAAATGAGCTTCCTCCCCAAGGGTGGCTGGCCTCCCTTAGAGATAGGGTGAGAAGTTCGCCATCCGGGAGGGGCTCAGAGTAGAGCCGCTGCTCCTCCACATCGAAAGGAGCCAGTTGAGGTGGTTCGGCATCTGACAAGGATGCCCCTGGGCGCCTCCTGGGTGAGGTGTTCGGCATGTCCCACCGAGGAGGGCCCCCGGGCAGACCCAGGACGCTGGAGAGATTATATCTCTCGGCTGGCCTGGGAACGCCTTGGTGTCCCCGGATGAGCTGGAGGAGGTGGTTGGGGAGAGGAGGTCTGGGCTTTCTGCTTAGGTTGCTGCCCCACGACCCGACCCTCGGATAAAGCGGATGAGGATGGATGGATGGATGGATGTAGTATTTCTGTCAAATTACAGCATTTTGCTATGTTGTACTGTTTCTCTAAATCATAGTATTTCTGTAATGTTTAAGAATGTTTGGCTAAATATATTCTTTCTCTTATCTTATACTATTTCTCCCAATGCTTTAAGGCATCCACACTATTGTTTTCCTGTTTCTCTTTCTTCTTTATTATTATTCCAGTTGCCACTTTTTGTACGTTTTTGGCACTTAACTACTTCCACAATTTTCAGCCGATTTTCACCGCTCAAATTTTAAACTATTCTGCTATTTCTGGAGATGGGTGCTATGACTTTTGGTATTTTATACTGTTATACTTTTTAAAATATTAAGCTTTTTTCCTTTAATTTGTCCCATTGAAATGAATGGGAAACTTCCGCAATTCTGCTAAAACTTGCTTGTTTTTGAAACTTAACTACTTTTTCCTACTTTCACGTAGAACAACCATTCAAACTTTAAAATGTTCACAAATTATTGGGCTATTCAGGAATGATTCAGCTTTATTATATCTGTTACCGTTTTCATCTTATCCCTCTTTAAGTTTTGAGTTTCATCTTTGTGATTTTTCACAAAATACATGCGTTGTTATGGTTGCTATGCACTTGGCTTTCAGTGTGCCACTGTAGGTTTCGCAGTCTTCTCTTCATGTCCGAACAACTTCTTGCTACTGGCTCAATTTTCACTCAACTTCCACAAATTATACATCAAAACGTAGGTATTTTTGCTGGCTTTCAGAAAATGTCACCATCATTGTTGTGAGATTTATAGAATTTTGGCAAATCTCCTCAGACCAACACAAAGTCAGAAAACTCTCCATAGAAAGTCAATGGAGAGTTTGTTCAAAATCATCGCTTGATTTCTCTAATGAGAGGCATATTCGAATCGTCATATCTCCTTAACGAAGCGACATTAAGACATGAGGCTTGTCCCGGTATATCTTCAGACACTCCTGACGCTCACAATTCAAGAATTTTTTTCTCACCTATTACCATTCTGGAATGAGTTAGACTTGTTTGAGGGTAGGAAATTCGTCCTTCGCTCAGATTTCTTCAGATTTCAAACTCTGGAAATGAACCACTTTTTTCTCTCGTCATATCTTTTTGATGGATTTCCACAGAGACCTGAAAATTTCCATGACTGTTCACCAAAGCCTGCTGTCTCTTACGGTGAAAGAATGATATTGATACTCCAAATAGATTTAGAGTTAGAAAGCGTCGTTTGAGGGCAGGTCAAGGCAGTTTTTGCTTCGCCTCTACTCAGTTATGGTACATTACAAGTCAAATATCTTTAATAATTCATATTTTAATGATAAATTGTCAACACTTTAAGATTCCCCCATCTCTTCTGAACAAAACGGTGTAAGAATGACCGTTCTAGCCCCTACGGTTAGGAAATTATAGCCATTTGTTTGAGGGGAATCCTGACTATGAAAAATAGACAGCACAAATCCTTTCTCTGTGCTGCATGTGTGTAAAAACAGGTGCACCTGTTTTGGCGGGAAAAAGTACACAGCCTCTCTGATTGGTGGATTCAAATTTAGCAGCTCCCAGGCTGCTTGACTGACCTAGAAACTTGATTTTCTCTCCCTGTGTGTGTGTGTGTGTGTGTGTGTGTGTGTGTGTGTGTGTGAGAGAGAGAGAGAAAGAGAGGGCGAGAGAGAGCCTTTTTATGGGAGCATCTTATTATATGATTTAAATTCAATATATTTAGACTGGTTGACTGAATTTGATCCTGTGTGTGTCTCTCTGTGCATGTGTGTTTCCATATGTGTCCATATTTGTGATTGTGTCACTGTTATACTTTTTTTTCCTGATTTTTTTCATTTAACAATTACATTTGAGGGACCCTTAGCATGTTCAGGATTTTTTCAGCTGTCCAGTTTGCTTTTCCAATTTTTCTATTTAAGTTATTACTATTGTGTTGAGTCATAGCATTTCTGCTGCTTTTCAGTATTTGTGCTAAATACAGCATTTCTGCAAAATCATACTATGTCTGCTATTTTATGAGATTTGTGCTAAATACAGCATTTCTGCTAAATCATACTCTTTCTGCTATTTCATAAGATTTGTGCTAAATATAGTGTTTCTGCTATTTCTGCCAAATTTAGTATTTTTGATTAATTAGGTTTTTCTACCAAATCATAGTACAGTTTTACTGCTTTTTATAGGATTTTTAGAGGATATTTATATTGCTTAATATAGTATTTCTGCTTTTTATAGGATTTGTGCTTAATATAGTTTTTCTAAAAATGTAGTATTTATGCTTAATCATACTATTTCTATAAATTTCTGCCAGGTCCCCAGGCAGCTAATCCTCTGTGAGGACTGATACATACAAATACATATCAGGGCCTGCACGGCTTCCCAGCCAGCCAATCATATCTGGGGTCTGCCCTTTCTTCTCTCGTCATATCTCAGCGACAGATGTACAAAGAGCAATGCAAATCACAGTCAAAGTACACGAAAGTACGCTGATTCACCCAGTACAAGAATTATGCTTCTAGTCCACCGAGTTTTTGAGTTACACGACGTTTTGTAACTGCAAAAAACGGCGTTTTTCGCCTCTCACCGCAATCTGATTCTGACTGCTCATCACCCTGTTTTCCAGGTGCTTGCTCTCTTTCCCAGTGGCGCAGTTGGTAATGACACAGGTCTGCAACCCAAAGGTCGTGGGTTCAATTACACCTTGGGCAACATGTTTTTTTCCTACAAATTAATACACTATCACAGACCACTAATTCATATTCATCATTTATTACAATTCTGCAACCTTTTATGATTTTAGCAGCTTTTGTAATATGGACCTCAGATTCTTGTTAACACTCCATGGCACAAATACTGTTCCCTTTAGGCTCTGTGTTTGTGTGTGTGTGTGTGTGTGTGTGTGTGTGTGTGTGTGTGTGTGTGTGAGAGAGAGAGAGAGAGAGAGAGCGAGAGAGAGCCTTTTGATGGGAGCATCTTATTATATCACTTAAATTCAATATATTTAGACTGGTTGACTGAATTTGGTCCTGTGTGTGTCTCTCTGTGCATGTGTGTTTCCATATTTGTCCATATTTGTGATTGTGTGACTGTTATACTTGATTTTTGCTGATTTTTTTTCATTTAACAAGTACATTTGAGGGACCCTTAGCATGTTCAGGATTTTTTTCAGCTGTCCATTTTGCTTTTCCGATTTTTCTATTTAAGTTATTACCATTGTGCTAAGTCATAGCATTTCTGCTGCTTTTCAGTATTAGTGCTAAATACAGCATTTCTGCTAAATCATACTATTTCTGCTATTTTATGGGCTTTATGCTTAATACAGAATTTCTGCTAAATCAGATTATTTCTGCTATTTGATAAGATTTGTGCTAAATATAGTATCTCTGCTAAAAACATAGTATTTCTGCCAAATATAGTATTTTTGATTAATTATAGTTTTTCTACCAAATCATATTACAGTTTTTTTGCTTTTTAAAGGATTTGTACTTAATATAGTATTTCTGCTTAATTATAGTATTTCTGCCATTTTATAGTATTTGTGCTAAAACATAGTATTTCTACTAAATGTAGTATTTATGCTTAATCATACTATTTCTATATATTTCTGCCAGGTCCCCAGGCAGCTAATCCTCTGTGAGGACTGATACATACAAATACATATCAGGGCCTGCACGGCTTCCCAGCCAGCCAATCATATCTGAGGTCTGCCCTTTCTTCTCTCGTCATATCTCAGCGACAGATGTACAAAGAGCAATGCAAATCACAGTCAAAGTACACCAAAGTCCGCTGATTCACCCAGTACAAGAATTATGCTTCTAGTCCACCTAGTTTTTGAGTTACACGACGTTTTGTAACTCCAAAAAACGGCGCTCTTTGCCTCTCACCGCGATCTAATTCTGACTGCTCATCACCCTGTTTTCCAGGCGTGCGCTCTCTTTCCCAGTGGCGCAGTTGGTAATGACACAGGTCTGCAACCCAAAGGTCGTGGGTTCAATTACACCTTGGGCAACATGTTTTTTCCTACAAATTAATACACTATCACAGACCACTAATTCATATTCATTATTTATTACAATTCTGCAACCTTTTATGATTTTAGCAGCTTTTGTAATATGGACCTCAGATTCTTCTTAACACTCCATGGCACAAATACTGTTCCCTTTAGGCTCTGTGTGTGTGTGTGTGTGTGTGTGTGTGTGTGTGTGTGTGTGTGTGTGTGTGTGTGAGAGAGAGAGAGAGAGAGAGAGAGCGAGAGAGCCTTTTGATGGGAGCATCTTATTATATCACTTAAATTCAATATATTTAGACTGGTTGACTGAATTTGATCCTGTGTGTGTCTCTCTGTGCATGTGTGTTTCCATATGTGCCCATATTTGTGATTGTGTGACTGTTATACTTTTTTTGCTGATTTTTTTTTTTCAGTTAACAATTAGATTTGAGGGACCCTTAGCATGTTCAGGATTTTTCCAGCTGTCCATTTTGCTTTTCCAATTTTTCTATAAGTTATTACTGTTGTGCTAAGTCATAGCATTTCTGCCGTTTTTCAGTAGTTGTGCTAAATACAGCATTTCTGCTAAATCATACTATTTCTGCTATTTTATGAGATTTGTGCCAAATACAGCATTTCTGCTGAATCATACTATTTCTGCTATTTCATAAGATTTGTACTAAATATAGTGTTTCTGCCAAATATAGTATTTCTGCTTAATTATAGTATTTCTGCCATTTTATAGTATTTGTGCTAAAACATAGTATTTCTACTAAATGTAGTATTTATGCTTAATCATACTATTTGTATATATTTCTGCCAGGTCCCCAGGCAGCTAATCCTCTGTGAGGACTGATACATATAAAATTTACATATCAGGGCCTGCACGGCTTCCCAGCCAGCCAATCATATCTGAGGTCTGCCCTTTCTCTCTCGTCATATCTCAGCGACAGATGTACAAAGAGCAATGCAAATCACAGTCAAAGTACACGAAAGTCCGTTGATTCACCCAGTACAAGAATTATGCTTCTAGTCCACCTAGTTTTTGAGTTACACGACGTTTTGTAACTCCAAAAACAGCAGCGTTTTTCGCCTCTCACCGCAATCTAATTCTGACTGCTCATCACCCTGTTTTCCAGGCGCTCGCTCTCTTTCCCAGTGGCGCAGTTGGTAATGACACAGGTCTGCAACCCAAAGGTCGTGGGTTCAATTACACCTTGGGCAACATGTTTTTTTCCTACAAATTAATACACTATCACAGACCACTAATTGTATTCATCATTTATTACAATTCTGCAACCTTTTATGATTTTAGCAGCTTTTCTAATATGGACCTCAGATTCTTCTTAACACTCCATGGCACAAATACTGTTCCCTTTAGGCTCTGTGTATGTGTGTGTGTGTATCAATATTTCTCCCATTTTAAAGTATTACTCCTCCATAATTGTATTTCTGTTAAATCAAAGTACTTTTACTACATCTTAGTACTTCTGCTCAATCATAGTATTTCTGCTAAATCATAGTATTTTGCCAAATTATGGTTTTTGTGCCAAATCATAACATTTGTTTTATTATGTGTGCCTATGCCAAGAGGCACACATATTACTATTCGTCGGATTTATTATTCTTATTATTATTATTATTATTATTATTTTCCTTTTTCCGCCTGAAATTTTGCAGCGTATCTCGACCCGCAGTTTTCAGAGAAGCTTCATATATGTTACCTCATTTTGTGCGGCTGGATCTGGAATGGTGTGCTATGACTTTTGGTGTTTATGAATATTATAGTTTTTAAATATTAATATTTTAGTGAAAATTTTCCGCGCTCCTCTGCCGAACAGTTTTGACATTAGGGTTACATATGTTAGATCATTTTGTGCGGCTGGAGCTGGACTATTATGTCATGACTTTTGGTGTTCATAACTTTTATAGTTTTTTAAATATTAATATTTTAGTGCAAATTTAGGCCAATTCATCTTTTGGCGCCAAATAAACAGACTTCATTTGTGGTGTGTTGGCGCCATCTTTTGGTCCCATTGAAACAAATTTCAAACTTCATTTGTGGTGTGTTGGTTCTCTCTAGTGGTATGCGGGAGTGGTACAGCCTGTCTACCCTTATTTGGATACCGTAATGATGACAATATCAATGGCGCGCACAGCCTCGCTGCTTTCAGGAACCATTGGAGGCTTTAAGGTTGCGCGAACCATTGAATAGTTACGGTAAACACAATGGCTTCTATGCTTGGTGGAAAACTCCATATCCCACAATTCATAGCACGCCTCTACAGAGTGAACAATGGCGGCCACCACCGCCGTTTTATATGTCTTTTATTCGTGTTTCTAGGTCACAAAATAAACTTTTAAGATATTTTCAGGCGAGAATGTAGGTGTGTAAACTTCAAATATCTGCTTGTTTTATCAAGACATCCCATATTTAGCGACAGTGCTCTGACTACGTCGGTCCTGCCTGACAGCTAGCCGGCTATCTAGCTAGCTGCCGCACTTGGCTGCAAATGGATAGCGAGGGGACTCTCTGTCGTTTCACCTCCCTGGTCTCTCGCAAATGCTCGCATAGAATCGCAGTTACAGCTGGATGTGGAAAAAATAACTGAGTTGTTTGGTGGTGCTATAACGCGGAGCTACAACACTGGGCAGCTATCCACCGGTGTATGACAGAAAGGACATGCCGCGAATGAGACATACGAGGCAGGCGACCGGTGTTTGCTAACGGGGAGGTCAATCGTGGATCAGGGAAAGCGAAGGCAGGAGCGTGAGGTGAACTGAATTTCAGGTAAGAAGTTATGAACTGCACTCTATTTGGGTCAGATATAAACAGAGTTTAGGTGTAGTTTATTTTCGTTGTGCTGACTTTTTACAATCGTACTACGTGCTAGTTAGCACGACGGGAGTTTATATACAGCTGTGTGCGCGCTAAGTTACTGATGTTGGACTTTATTTTATTCATAATGGTTAGTTCAGTAGAGTTGCCGTACAAAGCGGAATCGTGCCACATTCAGAGAAAATATTACGATTTATTCTGTCGTTACGAAGCCTCCCCTGTCATTCTCTGCCTGTTGCAACTTCAATCATGAAACTGATCAACGATCGGCTTTTCGCTCTTGTTTATCGCGCTAAACACAGCAGCATGTTTAAGCTTGATCAGCTGTTGTTAGAATTCATTTGCTTTTAATTTCTAGTATCAGCTGATGTTTGCTGGAGCCACAGCTGTAGAAGCGGCTGGTCGAAACCAGGAGATGACCTTACTGAATCATCAGAGCTGAACTGGTGATGGAGAAACAGGTTTACCTTTTTTTTAGGTGACATGAATGAGTTGAAGGAAGTTATGAACTGTTTCTGAGAGAAATAAACACCAAGCTCCTTTTTTATTTAGCTGACAGCTGGTAACTGTGCAGGGGCGGATCTAGCAAAGCTTTTGCCAGGGGGCCAGGTAGGGCGTTAACAGAGAAAGGTGGACACAAAGATATACCTTTCTTTCTTACTCTCATACAGGGAGTGCAGAATTATTAGGCAAGTTGTATTTTTGAGGAATAATTTTATTATTGAACAACAACCATGTTCTCAATGAACCCAAAAACACATTAATATCAAAGGTGAATGTTTTTGGAAGTAGTTTTTAGTTTGTGTTTAGTTTTAGCTATTTTAGGGGATATCTGTGTGTGCAGGTGACTATTACTGTGCATAATTATTAGGCAACTTAACAAAAAACAAATATATACCCATTTCAATTATTTTTACCAGTGAAACCAATATAACATCTCCACATTCACAAATATACATTTCTGACATTCAAAAACAAAACAAAAACAAGTCAGCGACCAATATAGCCACCTTTCTTTGCAAGGACACTCAAAAGCCTGCCATCCATGGATTCTGTCAGTGTTTTGATCTGTTCACCATCAACATTGCGTGCAGCAGCAACCACAGCCTCCCAGACACTGTTCAGAGAGGTGTACTGTTTTCCTCCTTGTAAATCTCACATTTGATGATGGACCACAGGTTCTCAATGGGGTTCAGATCAGGTGAACAAGGAGGCCATGTCATTAGTTTTTCTTCTTTTATACCCTTTCTTGCCAGCCACGCTGTGGAGTACTTGGACGCGTGTGATGGAGCATTGTCCTGCATGAAAATCATGTTTTTCTTGAAGGATGCAGACTTCTTCCTGTACCACTGCTTGAAGAAGGTGTCTTCCAGAAACTGGCAGTAGGACTGGGAGTTGAGCTTGACTCCATCCTCAACCCGAAAAGGCCCCACAAGCTCATCTTTGATGATACCAGCCCAAACCAGTACTCCACCTCCACCTTGCTGGCGTCTGAGTGGGACTGGAGCTCTCTGCCTTTTACCAATCCAGCCACGGGCCCATCCATCTGGCCCATCAAGACTCACTCTCATTTCATCAGTCCATAAAACCTTAGAAAAATCAGTCTTGAGATATTTCTTGGCCCAGTCTTGACGTTTCAGCTTGTGTGTCTTGTTCAGTGGTGGTCGTCTTTCAGCCTTTCTTACCTTGGCCATGTCTCTGAGTATTGCACACCTTGTCCTTTTGGGCACTCCAGTGATGTTGCAGCTCTGAAATATGGCCAAACTGGTGGCAAGTGGCATCTTGGCAGCTGCACGCTTGACTTTTCTCAGTTCATGGGCAGTTATTTTGCGCCTTGGTTTTCCACACGCTTCTTGCGACCCTGTTGACTATTTTGAATGAAACGCTTGATTGTTCGATGATCACGCTTCAGAAGCTTTGCAATTTTAAGACTGCTGCATCCCTCTGCAAGATATCTCACTATTTTTACTTTTCTGAGCCTGTCAAGTCCTTCTTTTGACCCATTTTGCCAAAGGAAAGGAAGTTGCCTAATAATTATGCACACCTGATATAGGGTGTTGATGTCATTAGACCACACCCCTTCTCATTACAGAGATGCACATCACCTAATATGCTTAATTGGTAGTAGGCTTTCGAGCCTATACAGCTTGGAGTAAGACAACATGCATGAAGAGGATGATGTAGACAAAATACTCATTTGCCTAATAATTCTGCACTCCCTGTATAAAATATTTAGCTTTTTATTAAATAGTTATCTGAATCTTACAACCAAAGTTTGTATAATAATACACAAGATTGGCTGTAGACCATTGTTCATCATTCAGAACACTGTGTAAAAATAACAAAAACAAAAGTGAATGCACAGCCGGCTGTGTGGGTAAACCAGCCATGTGTGAAAATTGGTCCATAACGTAATGCTTCAAAGCGTGTTCATGCAAACATTGTCAGGTCTGCCGTGGTACAATGGGACTTCTGCTCATGAACCTGTGTGCACAGCGTCTGCAAATCGTCGCTGTACGAAGTAACTTCATCTTTACACAAAACTGTAAGCTGTCATCTGTGAAGCGTGAGCGGTGTTTGTTTTTACCATAGTTCATGGTGGAGAATGGCTGCTCTTCTGAGTTTTGCTCTCTGTAGCCGTATGAATGGGAAACTACAGTGATTAGCAGCGGCATAGGCACACATAAAATTTCTTCTGAAATTTTCGCTTTCTAGTTTTATAGTATTACTACTAAGTGGAGGAATTTCTGTCATGTTACAGTATATGTGCTGATTACAGTATTTCTGCTAAATCATAGTATTTCTACTATATTATATTTTTCTTTCTAAATATAGCATTTCTGCTATATAATTGTATTACTGCTATGTTATAATATTTGTGCTAAACCAGAGTATTTCTGCTGAAACATAGTATTTCTGCCGAATGATAGTATTTCTGTCAAATTACAGTATTTGTGCTAAAACATAGTATTTTTTTTTTAAATTTCAATATTAATAGTAAATTACAGTGTCTCTGGTAAATCGCAGCATTTCTGCTATGTTGTACTGTTTTTCTAAATCATAGTATTTCTGTAATGTTTAAGAATGTTTGGCTAAATATATTCTTTCTGTTATCTTATACTATTTCTCCTAAATTCTTGTATTTTTGAGAAGTTATCGTGTTTCTGGTAAGTTACAATATTTCTGCTAAGTTCTGCTATGCTATTGTATTTCTGCCAAGTATTATGTTTCCTCTAAGATATTGCAGTTCTGCTAAGTTACTACATTTTAGCAAAGTTCCTTTGCTTCTGCAAAGTTTTTACAAATTCTGCAACTTTTCAGCTTTTTCTGCTAGTTTCAGCAGACAGCTTCAGCATTACAGCATCCACACTGCATTTTCGCAGGAAATGCAAATTTTTCTAGTTGTGTGGATGCTTTAAGGCATCCACACTATTGTTTTCCTGTTTCTCTTTCTTCTTTATTATTATTCCAGTTGCCACTTTTTGTACGTTTTTTGGCACTTAACTACTTCCACAATTTTCAGCCGATTTTCACCGTTCAAATTTTAAACTATTCTGCTATTTCTGGAGATGGGTGCTATGACTTTTGGTATTTTATACTGTTATACTTTTTAAAATATTAAGCTTTTTTCCTTTAATTTGTCCCATTGAAATGAATGGGAAACTTCCGCAATTCTGCTAAAACTTGCTTGTTTTTGAAACTTAACTACTTTTTCCTACTTTCACGTAGAACAACCATTCAAACTTTAAAATGTTCACAAATTATTGGGCTATTCAGGAATGATTCAGCTTTATTATATCTGTTACCGTTTTCATCTTATCCCTCTTTAAGTTTTGAGTTTCATCTTTGTGATTTTTCACAAAATACATGCGTTGTTATGGTTGCTATGCACTTGGTTCTAAGTGAGCCACTGTACCTTTGGCAATTTTCTCTTCATGTCCGAACAACTTCTTGCTACTCGCTCAATTTTCACTCAACCCACACAAATTATACATCAAAACGTAGGTATTTTTGCTGGCTTTCAGAAAGTGTCACCATCATTGTTGTGAGATTTATAGAATTTTGGCAAATCTCCTCAGACCAACACAAAGTCAGAAAACTCTCCATAGAAAGTCAATGGAGAGTTTGTTCAAAATCATCGCTTGATTTCTCTAATGAGAGGCATATTCGAATCGTCATATCTCCTTAACGAAGCGAAGTTAGAACATGAGGCTTGTCCCCGTATATCTTCAGACACTCCTGACGCTCACAATTCAAGAATTTTTTTCTCACCTATTACTGTTCTGAAATGAGTTAGACTTGTTTGAGGGTAGGAAATTCGTCCTTCGCTCAGATTTCTTCAGATTTCAAACTCTGGAAATGAGGCACTTTTTTCTCTCGTCATATCTTTTTGATGGATTTCCACAGAGACCTGAAAATTTCCATGACTGTTCACCAAAGCCTGCTGTCTCTTACGGTGAAAGAATGATATTGATACTCCAAATAGATTTAGAGTTAGAAAGCGTTGTTTGAGGGCAAGCCAAGGCAGTTTTCGCTTGCCTATACTCAGTTATGGTGCATTAGAAGTCAAATATCTTCAATAATTCATATTTTAATGATAAAGTGTCAACACTTTAAGATTCCCCCATCTCTTCTGAACAAAACGGTGTAAGAATGACCGTTCTAGCCCCTACGGTTAGGAAATTATGGTCATTTGTTTGAGGGAAGTCGTCATTATGAGAAATAGACTGCAAAAGTCCTGTGTCTCTCTGTGCTGCGTGCACCTGTTTTGGCGGGAAAAAGTGCACAGGCTCTCTGATTGGTGGATTCAAATTCAGCAGCTCCCAGGCTGCTTGACTGAGCTAGAAACTTACTTCTCTCTCCCTGTGTGTGTGTGTGTGTGTGTTTGTGTGTGTGTGTGTGTGTGTGTGTGTGTGTGTGAGAGAGAGAGAGAGCGAGAGAGCCTTTTGATGGGAGCATCTTATTATATCACTTAAATTTAATATATTTAGACTGGTTGACTGAATTTGGTCCTGTGTGTGTCTCTCTGTGCATGTGTGTTTCCATATGTGCCCATATTTGTGATTGTGTGACTGTTATACTTTTTTTTGCTGATTTTTTTTTTCAATTAACAATTAGATTTGAGGGACCCTTAGCATGTTCAGGATTTTTCCAGCTGTCCATTTTGCTTTTCCAATTTTTCTATAAGTTATTACTGTTGTGCTAAGTCATAGCATTTCTGCTGCTTTTCAGTATTTGTGCTAAATACAGCATTTCTGCTAAATCATACTATTTCTGCTATTTTATGAGATTTGTGCCAAATACAGCATTTCTGCTAAATCATACTATTTCTGCTATTTCATAAGATTTGTACTAAATATAGTGTTTCTGCCAAATATAGTATTTCTGCTTAATTATAGTATTTCTGCCATTTTATAGTATTTCTACTAAATGTAGTATTTATGCTTAATCATACTATTTGTATATATTTCTGCCAGGTCCCCAGGCAGCTAATCCTCTGTGAGGCCTGATACATATAAAATTTACATATCAGGGCCTGCACGGCTTCCCAGCCAGCCAATCATATCTGAGGTCTGCCCTTTCTTCTCTCGTCATATCTCAGCGACAGATGTACAAAGAGCAATGCAAATCACAGTCAAAGTACACGAAAGTACGCTGATTCCCCCAGTATAAGAATTATGCTTCTAGTGCACCTAGTTTTTGAGTTACACGACGTTTTGTAACTCCAAAAAACTGTGTTTTTCGCCTCTCACCGCAATCTAATTCTGACTGCTCATCACCCTGTTTTCCAGGCACTCGCTCTCTTTCCCAGTGGCGCAGTTGGTAATGACACAGGTCTGCAACCCAAAGGTCGTGGGTTCAATTACACCTTGGGCAACATGTTTTTTTTCCCTACAAATTAATACACTATCACAGACCACTAATTCATATTCATCATTTATTACAATTCTGCAAACTTTTATGATTTTAGCAGCTTTTCTAATATTGACCTCAGATTCTTGTTAACACTCCATGGCACAAATACTCTTCCCTTTAGGCTCTGTGTATGTGTGTGTGTATCAATATTTCTCCCATTTTAAAGTATTACTCCTCCATAATTGTATTTCTGTTAAATCAAAGTACTTTTACTACATCTTAGTACTTCTGCTCAATCATAGTATTTCTGCTAAATCATAGTATTTTGCCAAATTATGGTTTTTTTTTTTTTGCCAAATCATAACATTTGTTTTATGTTACAGTATTACTACTAAGTGGAGGAATTTCTGTCATGTTACAGTATATGTGCTGATTACAGTATTTCTGCTAAATCATAGTATTTCTACTATATTATATTTTTCTTTCTAAATATAGCATTTCTGCTATATAATTGTATTACTGCTATGTTATAATATTTGTGCTAAACCAGAGTATTTCTGCTGAAACATAGTATTTCTGCCGAATGATAGTATTTCTGTCAAATTACAGTATTTTTGCTAAAACATAGTATTTTTTTTAAAAAATTTCAATATTAATAGTAAATTACAGTGTCTCTGGTAAATCGCAGCATTTCTGCTATGTTGTACTGTTTTTCTAAATCATAGTATTTCTGTAATGTTTAAGAATGTTTGGCTAAATATATTCTTTCTGTTATCTTATACTATTTCTCCTAAATTCTTGTATTTTTGAGAAGTTATCGTGTTTCTGGTAAGTTACAATATTTCTGCTAAGTTCTGCTATGCTATTGTATTTCTGCCAAGTATTATGTTTCCTCTAAGATATTGCAGTTCTGCTAAGTTACTACATTTTAGCAAAGTTCCTTTGCTTCTGCAAAGTTTTTACAAATTCTGCAACTTTTCAGCTTTTTCTGCTAGTTTCAGCAGACAGCTTCAGCATTACAGCATCCACACTGCATTTTCGCAGGAAATGCAAATTTTCTAGTTATTCTTCAAGTTGCTTCCCAGACGTTTTCGCCGTGGATCTACTTTCACAATTTTCAGCCGATTTTCACCGTTCAAATTTTAAACTATTCTGCTATTTTTGCTAATTCGGCTATGACTTTTGGTATTTTTGCTATTATACTTTTTAAAAAAATATTAAGCTTTTTCCTTTAATTTGTCCCATTGAAATGAATGGGAAACTTCCATAATTCTGCTAAAACTTGCTTGTTTTTGAAACTTAACTACTTTTTCCTACTTTCACGTAGAACAACCATTCAAACTTTAAAATGTTCACAAATTATTGGGCTATTGATTAATGATTCAGCTTTTTCATATCTGTTACCGTTTTCATCTTATCCCTCTTCAAGTTTTGAGTTTCATCTTTGTGATTTTCACAAAATACATGCGTTGTTATGGTTGCTATGCAGTTGGTTCTAAGTGAGCCACTGTAGGTTTCATGAGTCTTCTCTTCATGTCCGAACAACTTCTTGCTACTTGCTCAATTTGCACTCAACTTCCACAAATTATACATCAAAACGTAGGTATTTTTGCTGGCTTTCCGAAAATGTCACCATCATTGTTGTGAGATTTATAGAATTTTGGCAAATCTCCTCAGACCAACACAAAGTCTGAAAACTCTCCATAGAAAGTCAATGGAGAGTTTGTTCAAAATCATCGCTTGATTTCTGTAATGAGAGGCATATTCGAATCGTCATATCTCCTTAACGGCGAAGTTAAAACATGAGGCTTGTCCCCGTATATCTTCAGACACTCCTGATGCTCACAATTCAAGAATTTTATTCTCACCTATTACCGTTCTGAAATGAGTTAGACTTGTTTGAGGGTAGGAAATTCGTCCCTCGCTCAGATTTCTTCAGATTTCAAACTCTGAAATGAACAACTTTTTTCTCTTGTCATATCTTTTTTTGGATTTCCACAGAGACCTGAAAATTTCCATGACTGTTCACCAAAGCCTGCTGTCTCTTACGGTGAAAGAATGATATCGATATCTCAAATAGATTTTGAGTTACAAAGCTTTGTTTGAGGGCAAGTCAAGGCAATTTTTGCTTCGCCTCTACTCAGTTATGGTGCATTAGAAGTCAAATATCTTTAATAATTCATATTTTAATGATAAATTGTCAACACTTGAAGATTCCCCCATCTCTTCTGAACAAAACGGTGTAAGAATGACCGTTCTAGCCCCTACGGTTAGGAAATTATGGCCATTTGTTTGAGAGGAATCCTCACTATGAGAAATACACTGCAGAAATCCTGTCTCTCTCTGTGCTGTGTGTGTAAAAACGGCTGCACCTGTTTTGGCGGGAAAAAGTACACAGCCTCTCTGATTGGTGGATTCAAATTTAGCAGCTCCCAGGCTGCTTGACTGACCTGGAAACTTGATTTTCTCTCCCTGTGTGTGTGTGTGTGTGTGTGTGTGTGTGTGTGTGAGTGACAGAGAGAGAGAGAAAGAGGGCGAGAGAGAGTTTTTATGGGAGCATCTTATTGTATGATTTAAATTCAATATATTTAGACTGGTTGACTGAATTTGATCCTGTGTGTGTCTCTCTGTGCATGTGTGTTTCCATATGTGTCCATATTTGTGATTGTGTCACTGTTATACTTTTTTTTTTGCTGATTTTTTCATTTAACAATTACATTTGAGGGACCCTTAGCATGTTCAGGATTCTTTCAGCTGTCCATTTTGCTTTTCCAATTTTTCTATTTAAGTTATTACTATTGTGCTAAGTCATAGCATTTCTGCTGCTTTTCAGTATTTGTGCTAAATACAGCATTTCTGCAAAATCATACTATGTCTGCTATTTTATGAGATTTGTGCTAAATACAGCATTTCTGCAAAATCATACTATTTCTGCTATTTCATAAGATTTGTACTAAATATAGTGTTTCTGCCAAATATAGTATTTCTGCTTAATTATAGTATTTCATCCATTTTATAGTATTTGTGCTAAAACATAGTATTTCTACTAAATGTAGTATTTATGCTTAATCATACTATTTGTATATATTTCTGCCAGGTCCCCAGGCGGCTAATCCTCTGTGAGGACTGATACATATAAAATTTACATATCAGGGCCTGCACGGCTTCCCAGCCAGCCAATCATATCTGAGGTCTGCCCTTTCTTCTCTCGTCATATATCTCAGCGACAGATGTACAAAGAGCAATGCAAATCACAGTCAAAGTACACGAAAGTACGCTGATTCACCCAGTACAAGAATTATGCTTCTAGTCCACCTAGTTTTTGAGTTACACGACGTTTTGTAACTCCAAAAAACAGCGTTTTTCGCCTCTCACCGCAATCTAATTCTGACTGCTCATCACCCTGTTTTCCAGGCGCTCGCTCTCTTTCCCAGTGGCGCAGTTGATAATGACACAGGTCTGCAACCCAAAGGTCGTGGGTTCAATTACACCTTGGGCAACATGTTTTTTTTCCCCTACAAATTAATACACTATCACAGACCACTAATTCATATTCATCATTTATTACAATTCTGCAAACTTTTATGATTTTAGCAGCTTTTCTAATATGGACCTCAGATTCTTGTTAACACTCCATGGCACAAATACTGTTCCCTTTAGGCTCTGTGTATGTGTGTGTGTGTATCAATATTTCTCCCATTTTAAAGTATTACTCCTCCATAATTGTATTTCTCTTAAATCAAAGTACTTTTACTACATCTTAGTACTTCTGCTCAATCATAGTATTTCTGCTAAATCATAGTATTTTGCCAAATTATGGTTTTTGTGCCAAATCATAACATTTGTTTTATGTTACAGTATTACTACTAAGTGGAGGAATTTCTGTCATGTTACAGTATATGTGCTGATTATAGTATTTCTGCTAAATCATAGTATTTCTGCTATATTACATTTTTCTTTCTAAATATAGCATTTCTCCTATATAATTGTATTACTGCTTTGTTATACTATTTGTGCTAAACCAGAGTATTTCTGCTGAAACATAGTATTTCTGCCGATTGATAGTATTTCTGTCAAATTACAATATTTGTGCTAAAACATAGTATTTTTTTAAAATTTCAATATTAATAGTAAATTACAGTATCTCTGGTAAATCGCAGCATTTCTGCAATGTTGTACTGTTTTTCTAAATCATAGTATTTCTGTAATGTTTAAGAATGTTTGGCTAAATATATTCTTTCTGTTATCTTATACTATTTCTCCTAAATTCTTGTATTTTTGAGAAGTTATCGTGTTTCTGGTAAGTTACAATATTTCTGCTAAGTTCTGCTATGCTATTGTATTTCTGCCAAGTATTATGTTTCCTCTAAGATATTGCAGTTCTGCTAAGTCACTACATTTTAGCAAAGTTCCTTTGCTTCTGCAAAGTTTTTACAATTTCTGCAACTTTTCAGCTTTTTCAGCTAGTTTCAGCAGACAGCTTCAGCGTTCCAGCATCCACACTGCATTTTCACAGGAAATGCAAATTTTTCTAGTTATTGTGTGGATGCTTTAAGCATCCACACTATTGAGTTCCTGTTTCTCTTTATTCTTTATACTTTATTGTGTGGATGCTTTATGCATCCACACTATTGAGTTCCTGTTTCTCTTTATTCTTTATTATTCCAGTTGCCACTTTTTTGCGTTTTTTTGGCACTTAACTACTTTCACAATTTTAGCAGCCGATTTTCACCGTTCAAATTTTAAACTATTCTGCTATTTCTGCTAATGTGTGCTATGACTTTTGGTATTTTTGCTGTTATACTTTTTAAAATATTAAGCTTTTTTTCCTTTAATTTGTCCCATTGAAATGAATGGGAAATTTCTGCAATTCTGCTAAAACTTGCTCGTTTTTGAAACTTAACTACTTTCTCATACTTTCGCCTAGAACAACCATTCAAACTTTAAAATGTTCACAAATTATTGGGCTATTCATGAATGATTCAGCTTTTTCAGATCTTCTACCGTTTTAATCTTATCTCTCTTTAAGTTTTCAGTTGCAAAATTGTGATTTTTCAGAAAATACATGCGTTGCTATGGTTGCTATGCAATTAAGTCAGAGTGAGTGCTGGTCCGTTCTGAATTTTCTCTTCATGTCTAAACAACTTCTTGCTACTCGCTCAATTTCCACTCAACCCCCACAAATTATACATCAAAACGTAGGTATTTTTGCTGGCTTTCAGACAATGTCACTATCTTTATTGTGAGATTTACCGTTTTTTTTCGCAATTTGCCTCGGAGTGACACAAGGTCTGAGAAGTCCCCATACAAAGTCTATGGGAGGTTTTCAAATTCAGAGCTGAAATTCTGTAACGGGAGGCATTTTAAATTGCCATATCTCTTTAACAAAGCAAAGTTAGGACATGAGGCTTGTGCCAATATATCTTCAGACACTGCTGACACTCACAGTGGAAGCAGTTTTTACAATTATCTTACCGTTGAGCAATGAATTACGTTTGTTTTTGAGGGTGGAAATCTGTCCTTCTCTCAGTCTTCAAACTCTGGAAATGAAGCCGTTTCTTCTCTCGTCATATCTCCGCGACGGAGGTAGAACGAGCTATGAAAATCGCAGTCAAAATACACCAAAGTCCGCTGATTCACCCAGTACAAGAATTATGCTGCTAGCCCTCCTAGTTTTTGAGTTACACGACGTTTTGTAACTCCAAAACGCGGCGTTTTTCGCCTCTCACCGCGATCTATTTTCTGACTGCCCAAGTATCTGTCTTTCAGACCGCCACCCCCTTTCCAGGTGGTGCAATCAGTAATGACACGACTCTGCAGCTCAAAGGTCGTGGGTTCAATCCCACCTTGGTCCACGTTTTTTTTTTTTCACACTACAAATTTATACACTATCACAGACCTGTAATTTATATTGCTAATTTATTACAATTCTGCAAAGTTTTATGATTTTAGCAGCTTTTCTAATATGGACCTCAGATTCTTGTTAACGCTCCATGGCAGAAACAAGTACACAGCCTGATGAAGCAGACTGAGGCAGTACCTCTGATTGGTGAATTTGAGCAGAACCAGGTTGTTCTTTCATTTCATTTCTTTATTTATTTCACACATGGTTCAACAGTGTTTCTTTTTCTACATACAGAACCTTCTGCCTCTTTTCAGCAGAAATTCTGCTCATTCACCTCATCTCTTGTGTTGGAGTGCCCTCTCGTGGCGCCTTTTGGGTAGTGCCTTAGTAAACGTGAACACTGCAAAGAAGTGGTATCAGACTGGTTTGTAGTGGAGGAATTTGTTGCCAGTTTCTTTCATCTTTAATCCGTATTCATGTTGTAATGTAGTAGTACCACAATATGGCAGAAACACTATGTTTTGGCACAAATACTTTGATTTAGTATACTTTAGCTTCTTCAGCTTCTTCACCCCTTTTCAGCAAAATTTTCATTTTTTCACCCCTTTCAGCACAAATTCCAGCTTTTTTGGCTGTATTCAGAAAAAAGACAACTCTTTTGAGCAGAAACTCTGCTGATTCATCTCTTTTCAGCGCAAGTTTCTGCTTCTTTGCCTCTTTTCTGCAAAATTTTCAGCCTTTTCACCTCTTATCAGCACAATTGTCAGCAGCTTCTGCTCATTTCAGCAGAATTGTCCGTCTCTCCACCTCTTCTTTGTAAGAATGACTTTGGCTCAGGGAAATGAATAGCCGCCTTTGAGCAGAAATTCTGCTGATTCATCTCTTTTCAGCGCAACTTATTGCTTCTTTACCTCTTTTCTGCAGAAATTCTGCTGATTCACCTCTTTTCTGCAAAATTTTCAGCCTTTTCACTTCTTCTCAGCACAATTCTCAGCAGCTTCTGCTCATTTAGCAAAATTGTCAGTTTCTCCATCTCTTGTTTTTGAGAGAAAGAGTTTGGTTTAGTGAGATGAGCAGTTTCCTTGAGATGAGAACGGCCAGGTTCAAATCCCGGTCATGGCAAAACCTGTTTTCAGTTTTCTCTTTTGTTCTGCCTCTTTTCTGCAGAAATTCTGCTGATTTACCTCTTTTCTGCAAAATTTTCAGCCTTTTCACCTCTTCTCAGCACAATTCTCAGCAGCTTCTGCTCATTTTAGCAGAATTGTCGGTCTCTCCTCCTCCTCTTGAGAGAATGAGTTTAGCTCAGTGAGATGAGTAGCTTCCTTGAGACCAGAAGAGCCAGGTTTGAATCCTGCTCAGGGCGACATGTTTTTTTTTCACCACCATACAACTTTTTGCAACTTTTCATCTTTTTCAGCTTTTTTAGCAGACAGCTTCAGCGTTAAGGCATCCACACAGCATTTTCGCAGGAAATGCAAATTTTTCTAGTTATTCTTCAAGTTGCTTCCGTACGTTTTTCGTCCGTTAACTACTTCCACAATTTTCAGCCGATTTTCACCATTCAAATTTTAAACTATTCTGCTATTTTTGCTAATTCCTGCTATGACTTCTGGTATTTTCTGCTGTTATACTTTTTAAAATATTAAGCTTTTTTCCTTTAATTTGTCCTATTGAAATGAATGGGAAACTTCCGCAATTCTGCTAAAACTTACTCTTTTTTGAAACTTAACTACTTTCTCATACTTTCGCCTAGAACAACCATTCAAATTTTAAAATGTTCACAAATTATTGGGCTATTCATGAATGATTCAGCTTTTTCATATCTCTTATCGTTTTCATCTTATCCCTCTTTAAGTTTTGAGTTTCATCTTTGTGATTTTTCACAAAATACATGCGTTGTTATGGTTGCTATGCACTTGGTTCTAAGTGAGCCACTGTACCTTTTGCAATTTTCTCTTCATGTCCGAACAACTTCTTGCTACTCACTCAATTTTTACTCAACTTCCACAAATTATACATCAAAACGTAGGTATTTTTGCTGGCTTTCAGAAAATGTCACTATCATTGTTGTGGGATTTATAGAATTTTGGCAAATCTCCTCAGACCAACACAAAGTCTGAAAACTCTCCATAGAAAGTCAATGGAGAGTTTATTCAAAATCACCGCTTGATTTCTGTAATGAGAGACATATTCGAATCATCATATCTCCCTAACAAAGCGACGTTAAGACATGAGGCTTGTGCCAATATATCTTCAGACACTCCTGACGCTCACAGTGTACGATTTTTTTTCTCACCTATTACCATTTGGCCATGAATTACGTTTGTTTGAGGGTAGGAAATTTGTCCCTCGCTCAGATTTCTTCAGCTTTCAAACTCTGGAAATGAACCACTTTTTCTCTCGTCATATCTTTTGATAGATTTCCACAAAGACCTGAAAATTTCCATGACTGTTCACCAAAGCCTGCTGTCTCTTACGGTGAAAGAATGATATCGATACTCCAAATAGATTTAGAGTTAGAAAGTGTTGTTTGAGGGCAGGTCAAGGCAGTTTTGCTTCGCCTCTACTCAGTTATGGTGCATTACAAGTCAAATATCTTTAATAATTCATATTTTAATGATAAATTGTTAACACTTGAAGATTCCCCCATCTCTTCTGAACAAAACGGTGTAAGAATGACCGTTCTAGCCCCTACGGTTAGGAAATTATGGCCATTTGTTTGAGAGGAATCCTCACTATGAGAAATACACTGCAGAAATCCTGTCTCTCTCTGTGCTGAGTGTGTAAAAACGGCTGCACCTGTTTTGGCGGGAAAAAGTACACAGCCTCTCTGATTGGTGGATTCAAATTTAGCAGCTCCCAGGCTGCTTGACTGACCTAGAAACTTGCTTGTCTCTCCCTATATGTGTGTGTGTGTGTGTGTGTGTGTGTGTGTGACAGAGAGAGAGAGAAAGGGAGGGCGAGAGAGAGTTTTTATGGGAGCATCTTATTGTATGATTTAAATTCAATATATTTAGACTGGTTGACTGAATTTGATCCTGTGTGTGTCTCTCTGTGCATGTGTGTTTCCATATGTGTCCATATTTGTGATTGTGTGACTGTTATACTTTTTTGCTGATTTTTTTTCATTTAACAATTACATTTGAGGGACCCTTAGCATGTTCAGCATTTTTCAGCTGTCCATTTTGCTTTTCCAATTTTTCTGTTTAAGTTATTACTGTTGTGCTAAGTCATAGCATTTCGGCTGCTTTTCAGTATTTGTGCTAAATACAGCATTTCTGCTAAATCATACTATTTCTGCTATTTTATGAGATTTGTGCCAAATACAGCATTTCTGCTAAATCATATTATTTCTGCTATTTCATAAGATTTGTACTAAATATAGTATTTCTCCTAAAAAAATAGTATTTCTGCCAAATATAGTATTTCTGCTTAATTATAGTATTTCTGCCATTTTATAGTATTTGTGCTAAAACATAGTATTTCTACTAAATGTAGTATTTATGCTTAATCATACTATTTGTATATATTTCTGCCAGGTCCCCAGGCAGCTAATCCTCTGTGAGGACTGATACATATAAAATTTACATATCAGGGCCTGCACGGCTTCCCAGCCAGCCAATCATATCTGAGGTCTGCCCTTTCTTCTCTCGTCATATCTCAGCGACAGATGTACAAAGAGCAATGCAAATAATAGTCAAAGTACACGAAAGTATGCTGATTCACCCAGTACAAGAATTATGCTTCTAGTCCACCTAGTTTTTGAGTTACACGACGTTTTGTAACTCCAAAAAGCGGCGTTTTTCGCCTCTCTCACCGCAATCTAATTCTGACTGCTCATCACCCTGTTTTCCAGGCGCCGCTCTCTTTCCCAGTGGCGCAGTTGGTAATGACACAGGTCTGCAACCCAAAGGTCGTTGGTTCAATTACACCTTGGGCAACATGTTTTTTTTCCTACAAATTAATACACTATCACAGACCACTAATTCATATTCATCATTTATTACAATTCTGCAAACTTTTATGATTTTAGCAGCTTTTCTAATATGGACCTCAGATTCTTGTTAACACTCCATGGCACAAATACTGTTCCCTTTAGGCTCTGTGTATGTGTGTGTGTATCAATATTTCTCCCATTTTAAAGTATTACTCCTCCATAATTGTATTTCTGTTAAATCAAAGTACTTTTACTACATCTTAGTACTTCTGCTCAATCATAGTATTTTGCCAAATCATGGTTTTTGTGCCAAATCATAATATTTGTGTTATGTTATAGTATTACTACTAAGTGGAGGAATTTCTGTCATGTTACAGTATATGTGCTGATTACAGTATTTCTGTATAATAGAATTTTGGCAAATCTCCTCAGACCAACACAAAGTCTGGAAACTGCATAGAAAGTCAATGGAGAGCTTGTTCAAAATCACAGCTTGATTTGTGTAATGAGAGGCATATTCGAATCGTCATATCTCCTTAACGAAGCAAAGTTAAGTCATAAGGCTTGTCCCAGTATATCTTCAGACACTCCTGACGCTCACAGTGTACGATTTTTTTTCTCACCTATTACCATTTGGCCATGAATTACGTTTGTTTGAGGGTAGGAAATTTGTCCCTCGCTCAGATTTCTTCAGCTTTCAAACTCTGGAAATGAACCACTTTTTCTCTCGTCATATCTTTTGATAGATTTCCACAAAGACCTGAAAATTTCCATGACTGTTCACCAAAGCCTGCTGTCTCTTACGGTGAAAGAATGATATCGATACTCCAAATAGATTTAGAGTTAGAAAGTGTTGTTTGAGGGCAGGTCAAGGCAGTTTTTGCTTCGCCTCTACTCAGTTATGGTGCATTACAAGTCAAATATCTTTAATAATTCATATTTTAATGATAAATTGTTAACACTTGAAGATTCCCCATCTCTTCTGAACAAAGCGGTGTAAGAATGACCGTTCTAGCCCCTACGGTTAGGAAATTATGGCCATTTGTTTGAGAGGAATCCTCACTATGAGAAATACACTGCAGAAATCCTGTCTCTCTCTGTGCTGAGTGTGTAAAACGGCTGCACCTGTTTTGGCGGGAAAAAAGTACACAGCCTCTCTGATTGGTGGATTCAAATTTAGCAGCTCCCAGGCTGCTTGACTGACCTAGAAACTTGCTTGTCTCTCCCTATGTGTGTGTGTGTGTGTGTGTGTGTGTGTGTGTGAGAGAGAGAGAAAGGGAGGGCGAGAGAGAGTTTTATGGGAGCATCTTATTGTATGATTTAAATTCAATATATTTAGACTGGTTGACTGAATTTGATCCTGTGTGTGTCTCTCTGTGCATGTGTGTTTCCATATGTGTCCATATTTGTGATTGTGTGACTGTTATACTTTTTTTTGCTGATTTTTTTTTCATTTAACAATTACATTTGAGGGACCCTTAGCATGTTCAGCATTTTTTCAGCTGTCCATTTTGCTTTTCCAATTTTTCTGTTTAAGTTATTACTGTTGTGCTAAGTCATAGCATTTCGGCTGCTTTTCAGTATTTGTGCTAAATACAGCATTTCTGCTAAATCATACTATTTCTGCTATTTTATGAGATTTGTGCCAAATACAGCATTTCTGCTAAATCATATTATTTCTGCTATTTCATAAGATTTGTACTAAATATAGTATTTCTCCTAAAAAAATAGTATTTCTGCCAAATATAGTATTTCTGCTTAATTATAGTATTTCTGCCATTTTATAGTATTTGTGCTAAAACATAGTATTTCTACTAAATGTAGTATTTATGCTTAATCATACTATTTGTATATATTTCTGCCAGGTCCCCAGGCAGCTAATCCTCTGTGAGGACTGATACATATAAAATTTACATATCAGGGCCTGCACGGCTTCCCAGCCAGCCAATCATATCTGAGGTCTGCCCTTTCTTCTCTCGTCATATCTCAGCGACAGATGTACAAAGAGCAATGCAAATAATAGTCAAAGTACACGAAAGTATGCTGATTCACCCAGTACAAGAATTATGCTTCTAGTCCACCTAGTTTTTGAGTTACACGACGTTTTGTAACTCCAAAAAACGGCGTTTTTCGCCTCTCACCGCAATCTAATTCTGACTGCTCATCACCCTGTTTTCCAGGCGCTCGCTCTCTTTCCCAGTGGCGCAGTTGGTAATGACACAGGTCTGCAACCCAAAGGTCGTTGGTTCAATTACACCTTGGGCAACATGTTTTTTTTCCCTACAAATTAATACACTATCACAGACCACTAATTCATATTCATCATTTATTACAATTCTGCAAACTTTTATGATTTTAGCAGCTTTTCTAATATGGACCTCAGATTCTTGTTAACACTCCATGGCACAAATACTGTTCCCTTTAGGCTCTGTGTATGTGTGTGTGTATCAATATTTCTCCCATTTTAAAGTATTACTCCTCCATAATTGTATTTCTGTTAAATCAAAGTACTTTTACTACATCTTAGTACTTCTGCTCAATCATAGTATTTTGCCAAATCATGGTTTTTGTGCCAAATCATAATATTTGTGTTATGTTATAGTATTACTACTAAGTGGAGGAATTTCTGTCATGTTACAGTATATGTGCTGATTACAGTATTTCTGTATAATAGAATTTTGGCAAATCTCCTCAGACCAACACAAAGTCTGGAAACTGCATAGAAAGTCAATGGAGAGCTTGTTCAAAATCACAGCTTGATTTGTGTAATGAGAGGCATATTCGAATCGTCATATCTCCTTAACGAAGCAAAGTTAAGTCATAAGGCTTGTCCCAGTATATCTTCAGACACTCCTGACGCTCACAATTCAAGAATTTCTTTCTCACCTATTACCGTTCTGAAATGAGTTAGACTTGTTTAAGGGTAGGAAATTGTCGTCGCTCAGATTTCTTCAGATTTCAAACTCTGAAATGAACCACTTTTTTCTCTCGTCATATCTTTTTAATGGATTTCAACAGAGACCTGAAAATTTCCAAGATTATTCACCAAAGCCTGCTGTCTCTTATGGTGAAAGAATGATATCGATACTCCAAATAGATTTAGAGTTAGAAAGCGTTGTTTGAGGGCAGGTCAAGGCAGTTTTTGCTTCGCCTCTACTCAGTTATGGTGCATTACAAGTCAAATATCTTTAATAATTCATATTTTAATGATAAATTGTCAACACTTTGAGATTCCCCCATCTCTTCTGAACAAAACGGTGTAAGAATGACTGTTCTAGCCCCTACGGTTAGGAAATTATGGCGATTTGTTTGAGAGGAATCCTCACTATGAGAAATTCACTGCAGAAATCCTGTCTCTCTCTGTGCTCTGTGTGTGTAAAAACGGCTGCACCTGTTTTGGCGGGAAAAAGTGCACAGGCTCTCTGATTGGTGGATTCAAATTTAGCAGCTCCCAGGCTGCTTGACTGACCTAGAAACTTACTTCTCTCTCCTGTGTGTGTGTGTGTGTGTGTGTGTGTGTGTGAGAGAGAGAGGAGAGAGAGAGAGAGAGAGAGAGAGCCTTTTATGGGATGATCTCATTGTAAGATTCAAATTCAATATATTTAGACTGGTTGACTGAATTGGATCTTGTGTGTGTGTGTGTGTGTGTGTGTGTGTGTGACAGAGAGAGAGAGAGAGAGAGAGAGAGAGAGAAAGCCTTTTATGGGATGATCTCATTGTAAGATTCAAATTCAATATATTTAGACTGGTTGACTGAATTGGATCTTGTGTGTGTGTGTGTGTGTGTGTGTGTGTGAGAGAGAGAGAGAGAGAGAGAGAGAGAGAGCCTTTTTATCGGATGATCTCATTGTAAGATTTACATTCAATATATTTTGACTGGTTGACTGAATTGGATCTTGTGTGTGTGTGACAGAGAGAGAGGGAGAGAGAGAGAGAGAGAGAGAACACCTTTTTATGGGATGATCTCATTGTAAGATTCAAATTCAATATATTTAGACTGGTTGACTGAATTGGATCTTGTGTGTGTGTGTGTGTGTTTGTGACAGAGAGAGACAGAGAGGGAGAGAGAGCCTTTTTATGGGAGCATCTTGTTGTATGATTTAAATTCAATATATTTAGACTGGTTGACTGAATTTGATCCTGTGTGTGTCTCTCTGTGCATGTGTGTTTCCATATGTGTCCATATTTGTGATTGTGTGGCTGTTATATATTTTTTTGCCGATTTTTTTTCGTTTCACAATTACATTTGAGGGACCCTTAGCATGTTCAGGATTTTTTCAGCTGTCCATTTTGCTTTTCCAATTTTTCTATTTAAGTTATTACTATTGTGCTAAGTCATAGCATTTCTGCTGCTTTTCAGTATTTACTTTTATTTCAGTAATCATACTATTTCTGCCATTTTATAGGATTTGTACTTAATATAGTTTTTCTGCTAAAAAAAATAGTATTTCTGCCAAATATAGTAGTATTTTTGATTAATTATAGTTTTCTACCAAATCATAGTACAGTTTTACTGCTTTTTATATGGCTTCTAAGACAACCAATCATATCTGAGGCCTGGCACATTCAAATTTGCATATTGGGGCCTTGATGGCTTCTAAGACAACCAATCATCTATGTCATATATCTTTAATATTTCATATTTGTATTTTAAATGGTCAACATTTCAAGATTCCCCCATCTCTTCTGAACAAAACGGTCTAAGAATGACTGTTTTAGCCCCTACGGTTAGAAATTTATGGCTGTTTGTTTGAGGGGAATCCTGACTATGAGAAATAGACTGCAAAAATCCTGTCTCTCTTTGAGCTGCGTGTGTAAAAGCCTGCACTTGGTGCACCAGTTTTGTTGGGAAAAAGCACACAGCCTCTCTGATTGGTGGATTCAAATTGAGAAGCTCACAGCTGTTTGACTGACCTAGAAACATGCTGTTAACAGCCCCTGTTCACTTGCTGCTGCTGCTGTGTGTGTGTGTGTGTGTGTGTGTGTGAGAGAGAGAGAGAGGGAGAGAGAGAGCGAGAGAGAGAGAGAAAGAAAGACACACAAGACACAAGACCTTTTTTAGGGCAGCATCTCATTGGTGGATAAAAATATAATATATTCAGACTGGTTGACTGGCATAGACTGTGTGTTTTTCTGTGTTTGTCTCTCTCTGTACATTTGTGTCATGTTGACTGACCTAGAAACTTGATTTTCTCTCCCTGTGTGTGTGTGTGTGTGTGTGTGTGTGTGTGTGTGTGAGAGAGAGAGAGAGATAGAGAGGGCGAGAGAGAGTTTTTATGGGAGCATCTTATTGTATGATTTAAATTCAATATATTTAGACTGGTTGACTGAATTTGATCCTGTGTGTTTCTGTCTGTGCTTGTGGGACTTTTTGCAGCTGTCCATTTTGCTTTTCCAGTTTTTCTATTTAAGTTATTACTGTTGTGCTAAGTCATAGCATTTTTGCTGCTTTTCAGTATTTGTGCTAAATACAGCATTTCTGCTAAATCATACTATTTCTGCTATTTTATAAGATTTGTGCTAAATACAGCATTTGTGCTAAATCATACTATTTCTGCTATTTTATAGGATTTGTACTTAATATAATATTTCTGCTTAATTATAGTATTTCTGCCATTTTATAGTATTTGTGCTAAAACATAGTATTTCTACTAAATGCAGTATTTCTGGGTAATCATTGTATTTCTATATATTTCTGCCAGGTCCCCAGGGAGTCAGTCCTCTGTAAGGACTGTAATATTCAAATTTACATATCAGGACCTGGACGGCTTCCCAGCCAGCCAATCATATCTGAGTCCTGGCACATTCAAATTTGCATATTGGGACCTTCATGGCTTCTCAGCCAGCCAATCATATCTGAGTCCTGGCACATTTAAATTTGCATATTGTTGCCTTCATGGCTTCCCAGCCAGCCAATCATATCTGAGTCCTGGCACATTTAAATTTGCATATTGGGACCTTCGTGGCTTCTAAGCCCACCAATCATCTATGTCATATATCTCTAATATTTCATATTTTTATTTTAAATGGTCAGCATTTCAAGATTCCCCTATGTCTTCTGAATAAAATGGTCTAAGAATGACTGTTTTAGCCCCTACGGTTAGAAATTTATGGCTGTTTGTTTGAGGGGAATTCTCACTATGAGAAATAGACTGCAAAATCCTGTCTCTCTCTGTGCTGCATGTGTAAAAGCCTGCACTTAGTGCACCAGTTTTGGCGGGAAAAAGCACACAGCCTCTCTGATTGGTGGATTCAAATTGAGAAGCTCACAGCTGTTTGACTGACCTAGAAACATGCTGTTAACAGCCCCTGTTCACTTGCTGATGCTGCTGTCTGTCTGTCTGTCTGTCATTTAAATTCAATATATTTAGACTGGTTGACTGAATTTGATCCTGTGTGTGTCTCTCTGTGCATGTGTGTTTCCATATGTTTCCATATTTGTGATTGTGTGACTGTTATATATTTTTTTGCTGATTTTTTCATTTCACAATTACATTTGAGGGACCCTTAGCATGTTCAGGATTTTTTCAGCTGTCCATTTTGCTTTTCCAATTTTTCTATTCAAGTTATTACTATTGTGCTAAGTCATAGCATTTCTGCTGCTTTTCAGTATTTGTGCTAAATACAGCATTTATGCTAAATCATACTATTTCTTCTATTTCATAAGATTTGTGCTAAATATAGTGTTTCTGCTAAAAAATAGTATTTCTGCCAAATATAGTATTTTTGATTAATTATAGTTTTTCTACCAAATCATAGTACAGTTTTACTGCTTTTATATGGCTTCTAAGACAACCAATCATATCTGAGGCCTGGCACATTCAGATTTGCATATTGGGACCTTCGTGGCTTCTAAGCCAACCAATCATCTATGTCATATATCTCTAATATTTCATATTTTTATTTTCAGTGGTCAGCATTTCAAGATTCCCCTATGTCTTCTGAATAAAATGGTCTAAGAATGACTGTTTTAGCCCCTACGGTTAGAAATTTATGGCTGTTTGTTTGAGGGGAATTCTCACTATGAGAAATAGACTGCAAAAATCCTGTCTCTCTTTGTGCTGCATGTGTAAAAGCCTGCACTTGGTGCACCAGTTTTGGCGGGAAAAAGCACACAGCCTCTCTGATTGGTGGATTCAAATTTAGCAGCTCCCAGGCTTGCAAGACTGACCTAGAAACATGCTGTTAACAGCCCCTGTTCACTTTCTGCTGTGCGCGCGCGCGCGCGTGTGTGTGTGTGTGTGTGTGTGAGAGAGAGAGAGTGAGAGAGAGAGAGAGAGAGACTGGTTGACTGGCATAGACCCTGCCTGTGTGTCTCTCTCTGTACATTTGTGAATCTATATTTGATTTCTTATGTATCTGTTGACTGTTCTTATTTGTTTTTTCTTCTAAATGTATTTTTTGTTTTATTTTTCACAGGTGAATAACAAATAGTTTTCAGCGAACTTAACCATGTTCCTTTTTATTCAGCTTGTCATTTTACCTTTCCAATATTTTCACTTAAGTTATTACTATTCTGCTCAATCATAGTATCTCTTCTAAATCATTGTTATTAAGCTATATTGTAGGATTTCTGCTAAATCATAGTATTTCTACTATATTATATTTTTCTTTCTAAATATAGCATTTCTGCTATAGAATAGTATTTCTGCTATGTTATAATATTTGTGCTAAACTGGAGTATTTCTGCTGAAACATAGTATTTCTGCCGAATGATAGTATTTCTGTCAAATTACAGTATTTGTGCTAAAACATAGTATTTTTTTAAAAAAAATTTCAATATTAATAGTAAATTACAGTGTCTCTGGTAAATCGCAGCATTTCTGCTATGTTGTACTGTTTTTCTAAATCATAGTATTTCTGTAATGTTTAAGAATGTTTGGCTAAATATATTCTTTCTGTTATCTTATACTATTTCTCCTAAATTCTTGTATTTTTGAGAAGTTATCGTCTTTCTGGTAAGTTACAATATTTCTGCTAAGTTCTGCTATGCTATTGTATTTCTGCCAAGTATTATGTTTCCTCTAAGATATTGCAGTTCTGCTAAGTTACTACATTTTAGCAAAGTTCCTTTGCTTCTGCAAAGTTTTTACAAATTCTGCAACTTTTCAGCTTTTTCTGCTAGTTTCAGCAGACAGCTTCAGCATTACAGCATCCACACTGCATTTTCGCAGGAAATGCAAATTTTTCTAGTTGTGTGGATGCCCTAAAAGGGCTTCCACACTATTGAGTTCCTGTTTCTCTTTATTGTGTGGATGCCCTCAAAGGGCTTCCACACTATTGAGTTCCTGTTTCTCTTTATTCTTTATCTTTATACTTTATTATTGTGTGGATGCCCTAAAAGGGCTTCCACACTATTGAGTTCCTGTTTCTCTTTATTGTGTGGATGCCCTAAAAGGGCTTCCACACTATTGAGTTCCTGTTTCTCTTTATTGTGTGGATGCTTTATGCATCCACACTATTGAGTTCCTGTTTCTCTTTATTCTTTATTATTCCTCTAGTTGCTTCCGTACACTTTTTGGCACTTAACTACTTTCTCAGTTTTCAGCCGATTTTCTCAGTTCAAACTCTATACTGTTCTGCTCTTTCTGCTAATGATGGCTATGACTTTTGGTGTTTATTACTGTTATACTTTTTAAAATATTACACTTTTTTCCTTTAATTTGTCCCATTGAAATGAATGGGAAACTTCCACAATTCTGCTAAAACTTGCTTGTCTTTGAAACTTAACTACTTTGTCATACTTTCACCTAGAAACTCCATTCAAACTTTAAAATGTTCTCAGAGTATTGGGCTATTCCTGTCTGATTCAGCTTTTTCAGATCTTCTACCGTTTTAATCTTATCTCTCTTTAAGTTTTGAGTTGCAAAATTGTGATTTTTCAGAAAATACATGCGTTGTTATGGTTGCTATGCAATTAACTCAGAGTGTACACTCGTCTATTCTGAATTTTCTCTTCATGTCTGAACAACTTCTTGCTACTCGCTCAATTTCCACTCAACTCCCACAAATTATACATCAAAACGTAGGTATTTTTGCTGGCTTTCAGAAAATGTCACTATCATTCTTGTGGGACTTATAGATTTTTGCAAATCTCCTCAGAGTAACACAAAGTCTGAAAACTCTCCATAGAAACTCAATGGAGAGTTTCTTCAAAATCAGCGCTGGATTTTCTAATGAGAAGCATTTTCAAATCGTCATATCTCCTTAACGAAACAAAGTTGAGACATGAGGCTTGTGCCAATATATCTTCAGACACCCTGATGCTCACAATTCAAGAAGTTTTTCTCAGCTATTACCGTTTGGCCATGAATTACACTTGTTTGAGGATAGGAAATTTGTCCCTCGCTCAGATTTCTTCAGATTTCAGACTCTGGAAATGAGGCACTTTTTTCTCTCGTCAGATCTTTTTGATGGATTTCCACAGAGACCTGAAAATTTCCATGACTGTTCACCAAAGCGTGCTGTTTCTTACGGTGAAAGAATGATTTTGATGCTCCATAAAGATTCAGAGTTACAAAACGCTGTTTGAGGGCAAGTCAAGGCAGTTTTGCTTCGCCTCTACTCAGTTACAGTGTATTACAAGTCATATATCTTCAATAATTTATATTTTATCTCTGAATTATGAAGACCTGCAGATTCCCCCATCTCTTCTGAACAAAATGGTGTCAGAATGAGCGTTCTAGCTCCTACGGTTAGGAAATTATGGCCATTTGTTCGAGGGGAATCCTGAATGTGAGAAATACACTGAAGAAAAGCCATAGCTCTCTCTGTGTCTGTGTGTGTAAGTGCTGATTACAGCAGGTGCAGCCAATTTAGCTGACCTAGATATACCAAGCCCAGACTCTTAACAGCCCCTGTACACTTTGCTCTCTGTGTATGTGTGTGTGTGTGTCTCAATAATTCTCCCATGTTAAAGTATTACTCCTCCATAATAGTATTTGTGCTACATCAAAGTACTTCTACTACATCTTAGTACTTCTGCTCAATCATAGTATTTCTGCTAAATCATAGTATTTTTGAAAATTCATGGTGTTTGTGCCAAATCATGGTTTTGGGGCAAAACCATAATATTTATTTATGTTATAGTATTACTACTAAGTGGAGGAATGTCTGTTATGTTATAGCATATTTGCTGAATACAGTATATCTGCCAAATCATAGTATTTATCCCAAATCATAGTATTTATGCAAATTGCAGTATTTCTGCTAAAAGCAGAAATAGTACCTTTAGCAGAAATTTCTGTCAAAAGATATTATTTATGTTAAAACATAGTATTTCTGCTAAATCACAGTATTTGTGCCAAATCATAGTATTTGTACTAAGTCATAGTACTTGTGCCAAATCATAGTATTTATACCCAATCATAGAATTTCTGCCATATCATCGTATTTGTGCCAAATCATGGTATGTTTTTGCCAAATCATGGTATTTGTGCCAAATCATGTTATTTGTGCCCAATTAAAATTTCTGTTATGTTATAGTATTACTACTAAGTCGTAGAATTTCTGTTATGTTATAGTATATCTGCTGATTATAGTATATGTGCCAAATCATAGTATTTATAGCAAATCATAGTATTTGTGCCCAAACATAGTATTTCTGCCAAATTGTAGTATTTGTGCAAAAACATAGAATGTCTGCAAAATCACAGTATATCTGTTGTGTTATAGTATTACTACTAAGGCATAGTATTTCTACCAAATCATAGTATTCCTTCAAAATCATAGTATTACTGCAATTTCGTAGTATTTGAGCAAAATCGTAGTATTCGTGCAAAAACATACTATGTCTGCAAAATCACAGTATATCTGTTATGTTATAGTATTACTACTAAGGCATAGTATTTCTACCTAATCATAGCATTCCTTCAAAATCATAGTATTACTGCAATTTCATAGTATTTGAGCAAAATCGTAGTATATGTGCAAAAACATACTATTTCTGCAAAATCACAGTATATCTGTTCTGTTAAAGTATTAGTACTAAGTCACAGTATTTCTGCCAATTCGTAGTATTTGTACTAAATCATGGTATTTGTGCCAAATCATAGTATTTTTTGCAAATCATAGTATTCGAACCAAAACATAGTATTTGTACGAAGTCATAGTATTTCTTCTAAATCATAGTATTTCAATCAAATCTCAGTAGTTGTGCTGAAATGCAGTATTATTGCCAAATCATAGTATTTCTGCCACATTGTGCTAGTTGTGCAAAAACATAGACTGTCTGCAAAATCATAGTATATCTATTATGTTATAGTATTATTACTAAGTCGTAGACTCTCTATTTTGTTATAGTATATCTGCTGAATACAATATATGTGCCAAATCATAGTATTTATAGCAAATCATAGTATTTGTGCTAAAACATAGTATTTCTGCCACATTATAGTACTTGTGTAAAACCAGAATGTCTGCAAAATCATCATATATCTGTTATGTTATAGTATTACTACTAAGGCATAATATTTCTGGAAAATCATAGTATTTCAACTAAATAACAGTATTTCTGCCAAATCATAGTATTTGTTTCAAATCATGGCATCTGAACCAAATCATAGTATTTGTGTCAAAACATTGTATTTGTACAAAGTCATAATATCTTTTCTAAATCATAGTATTTCAATCAAATCTCAGTAGTTGTGCTAAAACGCAGTATTATTGCCAAATCATACTATTTCTGCCAAATCATAGTATTTGTACCCAAACATATCAGTTCAACTTATTTAACTCTTCTGAACAGCCCAACACCTCTTCTTCAACCCTTTTCAGCAGAATTGTGAGTTTTTTCACCCCTTTTCAGCACAAATCCCAGATTTTTCAGGTGTTTTCAACTGAAATCTCTTTTTTTAGCAGACATTCTGCTGATTCACCTGTTTTCAGTGCAACTACTTCTTTACCTCTTTCCAGTAGAAATTCTGCTGATTCACGTATTTTAAGCAGAATTTTCAGCCTTTCACCTCTTATCAGTACAAATCTCAGTATCTTCTGCTCATTTCAGAGGAAACCCTTTGACCTCTTTTCAGTACAAATTTGAAATTCTGTACCCCTTTGAAGCAGAATCTTTGCCTTTTCACCTCTTTTCAGCAAAAATTTCTGGGTTTTTTTCACTTGTTTTCAGCATAATTTTTCAGTTTCTTTACTGCCATACAATTCTTGCAGCTTTTCATCTTTTTCAGTCATTTTCAGCAGACAGCTTCAGCGTTCCGGCATCCACACAGCATTTTCAAGAGGAAATGCAAATTTTTCTAGTTGTGTGGATGCCCTAAAAGGGCTTCCACACTATTGAGATCCTGTTTTCTTTCTTCTTTATTATTGTGTGGATGCCCTAAAAGGGCTTCCACACTATTGAGATCCTGTTTCTCTTTCTTCTTTATTATTATTCTTCAAGTTGCTTCCGTCACTGCTTTTTTGCCGTTTAACTACTGCCTCAGTTTTCAGCCGATTTTCTCCGCTCAAACTCTATACTGTTCTGCTCTTTCTGCTAATGTTTGCTATGACTTTTGGTGTTTATTACTGTTATACTTTTAAAATATTACACTTTTTTTCCTTTAATTTGTCCCATTGAAATGAATGGAAATCTTCAGAAATTCTGCTAAAACTTGCTTGTTTTTGAAACTTAACTACTTTGTCATACTTTCACCTAGAAACTCCATTCAAACTTTAAAATGTTCTCAGACTATTGGGCTATTGCTGTGTGATTCAGCTTTTTCAGATCTTCTACCGTTTTAATTTTATACCTCTTTAAGTTTTCAGTTGCAAAATTGTGATTTTTCAGAAAATACATGCGTTGTTATGGTTGCTATGCAATTAACTCAGAGTGTGCACTCATCCTTTCTGAATTTTCTCTTCATGTCTGAACGACTTCTTGCTACTCGCTCAATTTCCACTCAACCCCACAAATTATACATCAAAACGTAGGTATTTTTGCTGGCTTTCAGAAAATGTCACCATCATTGTTGTGGGACTTATAGATTTTTGCAAATCTCCTCAGAGTAACATAAAGTCTCAAAACTCTCCATAGAAACTCAATGGAGAGTTTCTTCAAAATCAGCGCTGGAATTTCTAATGAGAGGCATTTTCAAATCGTCATATCTCCTTAACGAAACAAAGTTGAGACATGAGGCTTGTGCCCATATATCTTCAGACATCCCTGATGCTCACAATTCAAGAATTTTTTCCCACCTATTACCGTTTTGAGATGAGTTACACTTGTTTGAGGGTAGGAAATTCGTGCCTTGCTCAGATCTCTTCAGATTTCAAACTCTGGAAATGAGGCACTTTTTTCTCTCGTCATATCTTTTTGATGGATTTCAACAGAGACCTGAAAATTTCCATGACTGTTCACCAAAGCCTGCTGTTTCTTACGGTGAAAGAATGATTTTGATGCTCCATATAGATTTAGAGTTACAAAACGTTGTTTGAGGGCAAGTCAAGGCAGTTTTGCTTTGCCTCTACTCAGTTACAGTGTGTTACAAGTCATATATCTTCAATAATTTATATTTTATCTCTGAATTATGAAGACCTGCAGATCCCCATCTCTTCTGAACAAAACGGTGTCAGAATGACCGTTCTAGCTACTACGGTTAGGAAATTATGGCCATTTGTTCGAGGGGAATCCTGAATGTGAGAAATACACTGCAGAAAACTCATAGCTGTCTCTGTGTCTGTGTGTGTAAGTGCTGATTACAGCAGGTGCAGCCAATTTAGCTGACCTAGATATACCAAGCCCAGACTCTTAACAGCTCCTGTACACTTTGCTCTATGTGTATGTGTGTGTGTATATCAATATTTCTCCCATGTTAAAGTATTACTCCTCCATAATAGTATTTGTGCTAAATCAAAGTACTTCTACTACATCTTAGTACTTCTGCTCAATCATAGTATTTCTGCTAAATCATAGTAGTTTTTGAAAAATCATGGTATTTGTGCCAAATCATGGTTTTGGGGCAGAACCATAATATTTATTTTATGTTATGAGATTACTACTAAGTGCAGGAATGTCTGTTATGTTATAGTTTATGTGCTGAATATAGTATATCTGCCAAATCATAGTATTTATCCCAAATCATAGTATTTATGCCAAATTACAGTATTTCTGCTAAAAAGCAGAAATAGTACCTTTAGCAGAAATTTCTGTGAAAAGATATTATTTATGTTAAAACATAGTATTTCTGCTAAATCATAGTATTTCTGCCAAATCATAGTATTTGTACTTATTCATAGTACTTGTGCCAAATCATAGTATTTGTACCCAATCATAGTATTTCTGCAATATGATCGTATTTGTGCCAAATCATGGTATCTTTTGCCAAATCATGGTATTTGTGCCAAATCATGTTATTTGGCCAGTTAAAATTTCTGTTATATTAGTGTTACTACTAAGTCATAGAATTTCTGTTATGTTATAGTATATCTGCTGATTATGGTATATGTGCCAAATAATAGTATTTATAGCAAATAATAGTATTACTGCCCAAACATAGTATTTCTTGTAGTATTTGTAGTAGTAGTTGTTGTAGTATTTGTGGAAAAACATAGAATTTCTGCAAAATCATAGTATATCTGTTATGTTATAGTATTACTACTAAGGCATAGTATTCCTACCAAATCATAGTATTCCAAATCATAGTATTACTGCAATTCCATAGTATTTGAGCGAAATCGTAGTATTTGTGCAAAAACATACTATGTCTGCAAAATCACATTATATCTGTTATGTTATAGTATTACTACTAAGGCATCGTATTTCTACCAAATAATAGTATTCCTTCAAAATCATAGTATCACTGCAATTTCATAGTATTTGAGCGAAACTGTAGTATTTGTACTAAATCATGGTACTTGTGCCAAATCATAGTATTTTTGCAAATCATATTATTTGAACCAAAACATTGTATTTGTATGAAGTCATAGTATTTCTTCTAAATCATAGTATTTCACCCAAATCTCAGTAGTCTACAGGAAGCGGTGCCTGAGGAAAGCGGGAGGATCATCAAGGACTCCAGTCACCCCAGCCATAAACTCTTCAGACTACTTCCATCAGGAAGGAGGTTCTGCAGCATCCGGTCCCGAACCAGCAGACTGAGAGACAGCTTTTTCCACCAGGCCATCAGACTGCTGAACACGTCATAGACACCTCACCCTCACTACTGGAACTTCAACATTATGCACTCCATACTGTACATTAATGCCACTGTTTTGCACATACCTACCTCTGTATATTTTATATTTTATATATCTTATTTTATTGTTTACTCTATTTCATTTGTAAAACATGTATATACACACACACACACACACACACACACACACACACACGAGAAAAACATATTTAGTACACACATTCAGTAATGTATATACCTTTATATATGGTACATATATTTATTACTTTTAGATTAACCATTTTTATATTTTGCTTGTTGCACGTTATTGTATTTTGCACAACTCTGTTGCTTGTGAAGCTTGCACACAAGAATTTTCACTCGCATGTACTGTACCAGTGTACCTGCACATGTGACGTGACAATAAAGGTGATTTGATTTGATTTGATTTGATTTGATAGTTGTGCTAAAACCCAGTATTATTGCCAAATCGTAGTATTTGTACTGAAACATAGTATTTGTGCCAATAAGAGTATTTGTACTAAATCATAGTACTTGTGCCAAATCATAGTATTTCTGCCATATTGTGCTAGTTGTGCAAAAACATAGACTGTCTGCAAAATCATAGTATATCTGTTATGTTATAGTATTACTACTAAGTCACAGTATTTCTGCCAATTCGTAGTATTTGTACTAAATCATACTACTCGTGCCAAATCATAGTATTCAAATCAAAATATAGTATTTGTACCAAAGCATTGTATTTGTAATGAAGTACAGTATTTCTGCCAAATCATAGAATTACTGCAATTTCATAGTATTTTGAGGAATCCTTTTGTTATAGTATTACTTCTAAGTCATAGTATTTCTGCTTTGTCATAGTATTTGTACTGAAACATAGTATTTCTGCCAAATCATAGTATTACTGCTATTTCATAGTATTTGAGTGAAATTACAGTGTTTCTGCAAAAACATTGGTTGGTATTGGTTTTAGTTACCTTTAGCGTATGTGCTAGTTAGCAATAGCTATGGCAGCCCAGTTATTTGATTGTTTTGGGCTTGTTCCTGCTTTGTTTTGTTCCCCTGCAAATTTATGTGAATTTGTACACTGTAATATCGCTGTATTACGTAATGGCTAAGTAGGAGGCTGACTGTTACTAAGTGCATCAGTGTACATAGGTCATCTCTTGTGTTGGAGTGCCCTCTTGTGGCGCCTTTTGGGTAGTGCCTTAGTAAACGTGAACACTGCAAAGAAGTGGTATCAGACTGGTTTGTAGTGGAGGAATTTGTTGCCAGTTTCTTTCATCTTTAATCCGTATTCATGTTGTAATGTAGTAACTTTTGTGGCACAAATACCACAATATGGCAGAAATACTATGTTTTGGCACAAATACTTTGATTTGGTATACTTTAGCTTCTTCACCCCTTTTCAGCAAAATTTTCATTTTTTTCACCCCTTTTCAGCACAAATCCCAGCTTTTTCAGGTGTTTTCAACAGAAATCTCTTTTATTTCTGATTGCTGATGTCTTTGTTTTTCAGCCTCCCACCCCCTTTCCAGGTGGCACAATCAGTAATGACACGGCTCTGCAGCTCAACGGTCGTGGGTTCAATCCCACCTTGGTCAACATTTTTTTTTCACTACAAATTTATACACTTTCACAGACCTGTAATTTATATTGCTAATTTTTTCACTACAAATGAGTAGTGCAAAACATACTATGTCTGCAACATCACAGTATATCTGTTATGTTATAGTATTACTACTAAATCACATTATTTCTGCCAATTCAAGGAGGCTGACTGTTACTAAGTGCATCAGTGTACATAGGTCATCTCTTGTGTTGGAGTGCCCTCTTGTGGCGCCTTTTGGGTAGTGCCTTAGTAAACGTGAACACTGCAAAGAAGTGGTATCAGACTGGTTTGTAGTGGAGGAATTTGTTGCCAGTTTCTTTCATCTTTAATCCGTATTCATGTTGTAATGTAGTAGTACCACAATATGGCAGAAACACTAGGTTTTGGCACAAATACTTTGATTTGGTATACTTTAGCTTCTTCACCCCTTTTCAGCAAAATTTTCATTTTTTTCACCCCTTTTCAGCACAAATCCCAGCTTTTTCAGGTGTTTTCAACAGAAATCTCTTTTATTTCTGATTGCTGATGTCTTTGTTTTTCAGCCTCCCACCCCCTTTCCAGGTGGCACAATCAGTAATGACATGGCTCTGCAGCTCAACGGTCGTGGGTTCAATCCCACCTTGGTCAACATTTTTTTTTCACTACAAATTTATACACTTTCACAGACCTGTAATTTATATTGCTAATTTTTTTCACTACAAATGAGTAGTGCAAAAACATACTATGTCTGCAACATCACAGTATATCTGTTATGTTATAGTATTACTACTAAATCACATTATTTCTGCCAATTCAAGGAGGCTGACTGTTACTAAGTGCATCAGTGTACATAGGTCATCTCTTGTGTTGGAGTGCCCTCTTGTGGCGCCTTTTGGGTAGTGCCTTAGTAAACGTGAACACTGCAAAGAAGTGGTATCAGACTGGTTTGTAGTGGAGGAATTTGTTGCCAGTTTCTTTCATCTTTAATCCGTATTCATGTTGTAATGTAGTAGTACCACAATATGGCAGAAACACTAGGTTTTGGCACAAATACTTTGATTTGGTATACTTTAGCTTCTTCACCCCTTTTCAGCAAAATTTTCATTTTTTCACCCTTTTCAGCACAAATTCCAGCTTTTTGGCTGTTTTCAGAAAAAAAACTCTTTTCAGCAGAAATTCTGCTGATTCATCTCTTTTCAGCGCAAGTTTCTGCTTCTTTGCCTCTTTTCTGCAAAAATTCTGCTGATTCACCTCTTTTCTGCAAAACTTTCAGCCTTTTGACCTCTTATCAGCACAATTCTCAGCAGCTTCTGCTCATTTCAGCAGAATTGTCCGTCTCTCCACCTCTTCTTTGTAAGAATGACTTTGGCTCAGGGAAATGAATAGCCACCTTGAGACCAGGAGGGCCTAGTTCGAATCCTGCTCAGTGGGGCATTTTTTTTTTTTTCACCACCATACAACTTTTTGCAACTTTTCATCGTTTTTAGCTTTTCATAGTATCATAGTATTTCCACAAAATATTTGTATTTCTGCTACGTTATATTATTACTGCTCATAGTATTTCTGCCAAATTTTGGTATTTGCTCCAAAGCACAGTATTTCTGCCAAATCACAATATAACTGCAAAATAAAGGTTTTTGAGACAAATCATAGCGTTTGTGCTAAATCCTAGTAATTCTGCTCATAGAATTTCTGCTATGCTGAGGTGCTTTCTGCTAGATTATAGTTTTTCTGCTAAATCAAAGTATTTCATGTAAATCATACCAAGTCCCAGTGTTTCTGCCAAATCATAAATCATAAATAATGTGGCGTGTTGGGGAACAGCTAGTCCTCTCCCATCATGCCTTGGGACATGTGCTGCTGTTTAGATGTTCTTGTTTCATTGTTTATGGTTACGTTACTTTTAACTGTTGTCTTGAATGTTGTGTTTATACTATGGTACAAAGTCACTGACAGTTATTGTTTTATAGGAAGGAAGAATGCAGTACCATAAGTGAGTTCTGTTATGCTGTTATTGACCCTTGAAGCACATTGTAGAACAAGCAAGTGTTTAATAAAAGCTTCTCCTACCAGCTTGGGGTGGAATTACAAGCTCAAGCTTTCCTGTGTGCTTATTTGCAAGACTTGTATGTGCCATAATAATTTTAATAAAGCAAAGTTAAGATGAGAAGCTTGTTCCAATTCATCTTCAGACAGTGCTGCCAGTCACGGTTGGAGCAGTTTTTACTGTCATCTTACTGTTGAGCCATAAATTACGTTTGTTTTCCAACTCTTAAAATGAAGCCGTTTCTTCTCTCGTCATATCTCCGCGACGGAGGTACAAAGAGCTATGAAAATCGCAGTCAAAGTTCAGCAAAGTCTGCTGATTTACCTAGTACAAGAATTGTGCTTCTATCCCACCTAGTTTTTGAGTTACACGACGTTTTGTAACTCCGAAAAATCGGCGTTTTACGCCTCTCACCGCGATCTAATTCTGACTGCTCAAGTCTCTGTGTTTTAGGCACTCGCCCCCTTTGTGACCAGACCTCATTTGGCTCAGAGGGTTGAGACGCTACTGTGAGACCCGGTAGCAGAGGTTCGAGTCCTACCTGTGACAGTTGCTACACATCATCCCCACTTGCATGCACTCTGCTTTCTTGACACTCTTCAGTGTACCCTTACACATAAAGCCATCTCCATCAAACGCGTCTACACCTCTTTTTTAGCAGATAATTCTGCTTTTTCGCTTGTTTTCAGCAACTGCTGATGCTGATAGCCCTCCTAGTTTTTGAGTTACACGACGTTTTGTAACTCCAAAACGGGCGCCGCCTCTCACCGCGATCTATTTCTGATTGCTGATCTCTTTGTTTTCAGCCCCTGCCCTCTTGCCAGGTGGCGCAATCAGTAATGACACGGCTCTGCAGCTCAAAGGTCGTGGGTTCAATCCCACCTTGGTCAACATTTTTTTTTTCACTACAAATTTATACACTATCACAGACCTGTAATTTATATTGCTATTTTTTTCACTACAAATGAGTAGTGCAAAACATACTATGTCTGCAACATCACAGTATATCTGTTATGTTATAGTATTACTACTAAATCACAGTATTTCTGCCAATTCAAGGAGGCTGACTGTTACTAAGTGCATCAGTGTACATACAGTTAAGCCCATAATTATTCATACCCTGGCAAATTTTGACTTAAAGTTACTTTTACTCAACTAGCAAGTTATTTTTTTGACTGGAAATGACACAGGCGTCTCATAAAAGATAATAAGATGATGTACAAGACGCATCATTGTGGAAAAAAATATTTCTCAGCTTTTATTTACATTTTAGCAAAAAGTATCATGTCCAGAATTATTCATACCCTTTACAAACTGTCACAGTCTCTGGGAAAATCCAAAGTTCCATACCATTCCAAATAGTCAAAGCTGTTCTAAAGCATCCTAATTAACCTGATTAATTGGAAATAGCTGTTTTGATCAACTCAACAGGTGAAAAACAGCAGCTCTCTGCAGGTGGTCTGTGGACATTCATGGCTAAGACAAAGGAACTCAGTGAGGACCTGCAGCTGTGCATTGTGGCTGCTCACAAGTGAGGAATGGGCTACAAGGCCATATCCAAATGTTTTCAAGTTCCAGTGGCTACAGTGCAAAGTATTATTAAAAATACAAGATGTTCCGCACTGTGGAAAATCTCAGAGGACGTTGTCGGAAGCCAAAAGTGAAACCTGTGTTGGCCAGGAGAATAGTGAGAGAGGTGAAAAGAATCCAGGATCACCACCAAGGCCATTCTGGTGAATCTGGGCTCTGCTGGTGGCAATGTCTCAAGGCAGACAGTCCAACGGACACTGTTGGGTTCCACGGATGCAGACCAAGGAAAACGCCACTTCTCCAGGCACTTCTAAGGCATGCCAAAGCTCATTTGGCCTTTGCAAATGCTCATCTGGACAAAGAAGAAGGTTTCTGGTCTTCAGTGTTATGGTCAGATGAAACAAAAATTGAATTATTTGGTCACAATGATGTTGCCTTCATTTGGCATAAAAATGGAGAAGCCTTCAACCCAAAGAACACCATCCCCACTGTCAAACATGGTGGTTCCCACCACCATGTTTGACAGTGTCATAAGGGAGGGCATAACCTCATGTTTGGGAATGCTTTGGGGGTGTTTTTTTAGCCAATGGACCAGGGAACCTAATCACAGTAAACAGCACCATGAAAAAAGAGCAATACATGAAGATTCTCAACATCAGGTAGTCTGCAGAAAAACTTGGCCTTGGGAACCAGTGGACATTTTAGCACGACAATGACCCAAAACATACAGCAAACGTGGTGAAGAAATGGTTAGCAGACAACAACATTAACGTTTTGCAGTGGCCTAGCCAGAGTCCTGACTTGAATCCAATTGAGAATCTGTGGAGGGAAAGATCAGGGTGATGGTAAGAAGACCCTCCAACCTGAAAGATTTGGAGCTCATTGCTAAAGATGAATGGGCAAAAATGCCTGTGGAGACATGCAAAAAGCTGGTCTGCAATTATAGGAAGCGTTTGATTGCTGTAATAGCCAATAAAGGCTTTTTTCTATTGATTATTGAGAAGGGTATGAATAATTCTGGACATGATACTTTTTGCTAAAATATAAATAAAACCTGAGAAATATTTTTTTCCACAATGATGCCTCTTGTACATCGTCTTATTATCTTTGGGGAGACACCTGTGTCATTTCTGCTCAAAAAATAACTTGCTTGTTGAACAAAAGTAACTTTAAGTCAAAATTCGGCAGGGGTATGAATAATTATGGGCTTAACTGTAGGTCATCTGTTGTGTTGGAGTGCCCTCTTGTGGCGCCTTTTGGGTAGTGCCTTAGTAAACGTGAACACTGCAAAGAAGTGGTATCAGACTGGTTTGTAGTGGAGGAATTTGTTGCCAGTTTCTTTCATCTTTTATCCGTATTCATGTTGTAATGTAGTAGTACCACAATATGGCAGAAACACTATGTTTTGGCACAAATACTTTGATTTGGTATACTTTAGCTTCTTCACCCCTTTTCAGCAAAATTTTCATTTTTTTCACCCCTTTTCAGCACAAATTCCAGCTTTTTTGGCTGTTTTCAGAAAAAAAAACTCTTTTCAGCAGAAACTCTGCTGATTCATCTCTTTTCAGCGCAAGTTTCTGCTTCTTTGCCTCTTTTCTGCAGAAATTCTGCTGATCCACCTCTTTTCTGCAAAACTTTCAGCCTTTTGACCTGTTATCAGCACAATTCTCAGCAGCTTCTGCTCATTTCAGCAGAATTGTCCGTCTCTCCACAACAACTTTTTGCAACTTTTCATCTTTTTCAGCTTTTCAGCAGACAGCTTCAGCGTCAAGGCATCCACACAGCATTTTCGCAGGAAATGCAAATTTTTCTAGTTATTCTTCAAGTTGCTTCCGTACATTTTTTGCCGCTTAACTACTCCTTCAGTTTTCAGCCGATTTTCTCAGTTCAAACTTTAAAAAATTCTGCTCTTTCTGCTAATGTTTGCTATGACTTTTGGTGCTCATAACTTCTATACTTTTTGAGATATTGAATTTTTTTTGCAATATTTTTGCCCATTTTTGCACATTATCAGTGGCCTCACTAGTTTTCCTTGCCCGGTTGAGCCGTGTTTTAGCTCAGTGAGATAAGCAGCCGTTCTCAGACTGGGAGACCCGGTTCAAATCCCGCTTATGGCAACATTTCTTTCAGTTAACAGTTAAACTTTTTAACTCAATTTCAGCTTTTTCACCCCTTTTCAGCAAAATTTTCAGTTTTTTCACCACTTTTCAGCACAAATCCCAGCTTTTTCAGCTATTTTCAGCAAAACCTCTTTTCAGCAGAATTCTGAAAAGAGTTCTGCAGAACTCTTTTCAGCAGAAATTCTGCTGATTGAACCCTTTTCAGCAGAATTTTCACCTCTTTTCAGCCCAAATTCTGCTTATTCACCTCTTCTGCAAAATTTTCAGCCTTTTCACCTCTTATTAGCACAAGTCTCAGCTGTTTTCAGGAAAACTGTTTTGAGCAGAAATTCTGCTGATTCCTCTCTTTTCAGCGCAACTTTCTGCTTCTTTGCCTCTTTTCAGCAGAAATTCTGCTGATTCACCTCTTTTCTGCAAAATTTTCAGCCTTTTTTCCTCCTATCAGCACAATTCTCAGCAGCTTCTGCTCATTTCAGCAGAGTTGTCCGTCTCTCCACCTCTTCTTGGTCAGAGTGAGTTTAGCTCAGTGAGATGAGTGGCTACCTTGAGACCTGGAAGGCCAGGTTCGGAATCCAGCTCAGGGCAATTTTTTTTTTTTTCACCACCATACAACTTTTTGCACCTTTTCATCTTTTTCAGCTTTTCAGCAGACAGCTTCAGCATTACAGCATCCACACTGCATTTTCGCAGGAAATGCAAATTTTTCTAGTTATTCTTCAAGTTGCTTCCGCACGTTTTTGCCGTTTAACTACTGCCTCAGTTTTCAGCCGATTTTCTCCGTTCAAACTCTATACTGTTCTGCTCTTTCTGCTAATGTTTGCTATGACTTTTGGTGTTTATTACTGTTATACTTTTTAAAATATTACACTTTTTCCTTTAATTTGTCCCATTGAAATGAATGGAAATCTTCAGAAATTCTGCTAAAACTTGCTTGTTTTTGAAACTTAACTACTTTGTCATACTTTCACCTAGAAACTCCATTCAAACTTTAAAATGTTCTCAGACTATTGGGCTATTGCTGTGTGATTCAGCTTTTTCAGATCTTCTACCGTTTTAAATTTATACCTCTTTAAGTTTTCAGTTGCAAAATTGGGATTTTTCAGAAAATACATGCGTTGCTATGGTTGCTATGCAATTAACTCAGAGTGTGCACTCGTCCTTTCTGAATTTTCTCTTCATGTCTGAACGACTTCTTGCTACTCGCTCAATTTCCACTCGACCCCACAAATTATACATCAAAACGTAGGTATTTTTGCTGGCTTTCAGAAAATGTCACCATCATTGTTGTGGGACTTATAGATTTTTGCAAATCTCCTCAGAGTAACATAAAGTCTCAAAACTCTCCATAGAAACTCAATGGAGAGTTTCTTCAAAATCAGCGCTGGAATTCTCTAATGAGAGGCATTTTCAAATCGTCATATCTCCTTAACGAAACAAAGTTGAGACATGAGGCTTGTGCCCATATATCTTCAGACATCCCTGATGCTCACAATTCAAGAATTTTTTTTCCCACCTATTACCGTTTTGAGATGAGTTACACTTGTTTGAGGGTAGGAAATTCGTGCCTTGCTCAGATCTCTTCAGATTTCAAACTCTGGAAATGAGGCACTTTTTTCTCTCGTCATATCTTTTTGATGGATTTCAACAGAGACCTGAAAATTTCCATGACTGTTCACCAAAGCCTGCTGTTTCTTTACGGTGAAAGAATGATTTTGATGCTCCATATAGATTTAGAGTTACAAAACGTTGTTTGAGGGCAAGTCAAGGCAGTTTTGCTTTGCCTCTACTCAGTTACAGTGTGTTACAAGTCATATATCTTCAATAATTTATATTTTATCTCTGAATTATGAAGACCTGCAGATTCCCCATCTCTTCTGAACAAAACGGTGTCAGAATGACCGTTCTAGCTCCTACGGTTAGGAAATTATGGCCATTTGTTCGAGGGGAAACCTTAATGTGAGAAATACACTGAAGAAAACCCATAGCTCTCTCTGTGTCTGTGTGTGTAAGTGCTGATTACAGCAGGTGCAGCTAATTTAGCTGACCTAGATATACCAAGCCCAGACTCTCAACAGCCCCTGTACACTTTGCTCTCTGTGTATGCGTGTGAGTATCAATATTTCTCCCATGTTAAAGTATTACTCCTCCATAATAGTATTTGTGCTAAATCAAAGTACTTCTACTACATCTTAGTACTTCTGCTCAATCATAGTATTTCTGCTAAATCATAGTATTTTTGAAAAATCATGGTGTTTGTGCCAAATCATGGTTTTGGGGCAAAACCATAATATTTATTTTATGTTATAGTATTACTACTAAGTGGAGGAATGTGTGTTATGTTATAGTATATTTGCTGAATATAGTATATCTGCCAAATCATAGTATTTGTGCAAAATTACAGTATTTCTGCTAAAAAGCAGAAATAGTACCTTTTAGCAGAAATTAGTGTCAAAAGATATTATTTATGTTAAAACATAGTATTTCTGCTAAATCATAGTATTTCTGCCAAATCATAGTATTTGTACTTATTCATAGTACTTGTGCCAAATCATAGTATTTGTACCCAATCATAGTATTTCTGCAATATGATCGTATTTGTGCCAAATCATGGTATCTTTTTGCCAAATCATGGTATTTGTGCCAAATCATGTTATTTGTGCCCAGTTAAAATTTCTGTTATATTATAGTGTTACTACTAAGTCGTAGAATTTGTTATGTTATAGTATATCTGCTGATTATAGTATATGTGCCAAATCATAGTATTTATAGCAAATCATAGTATTACTGCCCAAACATAGTATTTCTGCCAAATTGTAGTATTTGTGCAGAAACATAGAATTTCGCAAAATCATAGTATATCTGTTATGTTATAGTATTACTACTAAGGCATAGTATTCGTACCAAATCATAGTATTCCAAATCATAGTATTACTGCAATTCCATAGTATTTGAGCGAAATCGTAGTATTTGTGCAAAAAAACATACTATGTCTGCAAAATCACATTATATCTGCTATGTTATAGTATTACTACTAAGGCATAGTATTTCTACCAAATCATAGTATTCCTTCAAAATCATAGTATCACTGCAATTTCATAGTATTTCAGCGAAATTGTAGTATTTGTACTAAATCATGGTACTTGTGCCAAATCATAGTATTTTTGCAAATCATATTATTTGAACCAAAACATTGTATTTGTACTGAAGTCATAGTATTTCTTCTAAATCATAGTATTTCACCCAAATCTCAGTAGTTGTGCTAAAACCCAGTATTATTGCCAAATCGTAGTATTTGTACTGAAACACAGTATTTGTGCCAATAAGAGTATTTGTACTAAATCATAGTACTTGTGCCAAATTATAGTATTTGTGCTAAAGATAGTATTTCTGCCACATTATAGTATTTGTGTAAAACCAGAATGTCTGCAAAATCATCATATATCTGTTATGTTAAAGTATTACTACTAAGGCATAGTATTTCTGCAAAATCATAGTATTTTTGGAGAAACATAGTATTTCTGGTAAATCATAGCATTTCTACCAAATAATAGTATTTCTGCCAAATCATAGTATTTGTTTCAAATCATAGCATTCCAACCAAATCATAGTATTTGTGCCAAAACATTGTATTTGCACAAAGTCATAATATTTCTTCTAAATCATAGTATTTCAATCAAATCTCAGTAGTTGTGCTAAAACGCAGTATTATTGCCAAATCATAGTATTTGTACCCAACCATATCAGTTCAACTTATTTAACTCTTCTCAAGACCCCAACACCTCTTCTTCATCCCGTTTCAGCAGAATTGTGAGTTTTTCATCACTTTTCAGCACAAATACCAGCTTTTTCGGTTGTTTTTAGCAGAAATCTCTTTTTAGCGGAAATTCTACTGATTCACCTGTTTTCAGTGCAACGTTCTACAACTTTCCTCTTTTCAGTAGAAATTCTGCTGATTCACCTATTTTAAGCACAATTTTCAGCCTTTCATCTGTTATCAGTACAAATCTCAGTATCTTCTGCTCATTTCAGAAGAAACTTTTCACCTCTTCAGTACAAATTTGAACCTTCTTACCCCTTTTAAGCAGAATCTTTGCCTTTTCAACTCTTTTTCAGCAAAAGATTCTGCTTCTTCACCTGTTTTCAGCAGAATTTTTCAGTTTCTTTACTGCCATACAATTTTTTGCAGCTTTTCATCTTTTTCAGTCATTTTCAGCAGACAGCTTCAGCGTTATGGCATCCACACAGCATTTTCGCAGGAAATGCAAATTTTTCTAGTTCTTTATTATACTTTATTCTGGTTGCTTCCAGACGTTTTTTTGCCGCTTAACTACTGCTTCAGTTTTCAGCCGATTTTCACCGCTCAAACTCTATACTGTTCTGCTCTTTCTGCTGACGTAGGCTATGACTTTTGGTGTTTATTACTGTTATACTTTTTAAAATATTACACTTTTTTCCTTTAATTTGTCCCATTGAAATGAATGGAAATCTTCAGAAATTCTGCTAAAACTTGCTTGTTTTTGAAACTTAACTACTTTGTCATACTTTCACCTAGAAACTCCATTAAAACTTTAAAATGTTCTCAAATTATTGGGCTACTCCTGTCTGATTCAGCTTTTTCAGATCTTCTACCATTTTAATTTTATACCTCTTTAAGTTTTCAGTTGCAAAATTGTGATTTTTCAGAAAATACATGCGTTGTTATGGTTGCTATGCAATTAACTCAGAGTGTGCACTTGTCCTTTCTGAATTTTCTTTTCATGTCTGAACAACTTCTTGCTACTCGCTCAATTTCCACTCAAGCCCCACAAATTATACATCAAAACGTAGGCATTTTTGCTGGCTTTCAGAAAATGTCACTATCATTCTTGTGGGACTTACAGATTTTTTGCAAATCTCCTCAGAGTAACACAAAGTCTCAAAACTCTCCATAGAAACTCAATGGAGAGTTTCTTCAAAATCAGCGCTGGAATTCTCTAATGAGAGGCATTTTCAAATCATCATATCTCCTTAACGAAAAAAAGTTGAGACATGAGGCTTGTGCAAATATATCTTCAGACACTCCTGATGCTCACAATTCAAGACGTTTTTTCTCACCTATTACCGTTCTGAGATGAGTTACACTTGTTTGAGGGTAGGAAATTCGTCATTCACTCAGATCTCTTCAGATTTCAAACTCTGGAAATGAGGCACTTTTTTCTCTCGTCATATCTTTTTGATGGATTTCCACAGAGACCTGAAAATTTCCATGACTGTTCACCAAAGCCTGCTGTTTCTTACGGTGAAAGAATGATTTTGATGCTCCATATAGATTTAGAGTTACAAAACGTTGTTTGAGGGCAAGTCAAGGCAGTTTTGCTTTGCCTCTACTCAGTTACAGTGTATTACAAGTCATATATCTTCAATAATTTATATTTTATCTCTGAATTATGAAGACCTGCAGATTCCCCCATCTCTTCTGAACAAAACGGTGTCAGAATGAGCATTCTAGCCCCTACGGTTAGGAAATTATGGTCATTTGTTCGAGGGGAGTCCTGAATGTGAGAAATACACTGAAGAAGACTCATACTTCTCTCTGTGTCTGTGTGTGTAAGTGCTGATTACAGCAGGTGCAGCTAATTTAACTGACCTAGATATACCAAGCCCAGACTCTTAACAGCCACTGTTCCCTTTAGGCTCTGTGTATGTGTGTGTGTATCAATATTTCTCCCATGTTAAAGTATTATTCCTCCATAATAGTATTTCTGCTAAATCAAAGTACTTCTACTACATCTTAGTACTTCTGCTCAATCATAGTAATTCTGGGTAATCATAGTATTTTTGCCAAATCATGGTATTTGTGCAAAATCATGGTTTTTGTGTCAAATCATGACATTTCTGATATGTTATAGTATTACTAGTAGGTGGAGGTATTTCTGTTATGTTATAGTATATGTGCTGAATATAGTACATCTGCCAAATCATAGTATTTATCCCAAATCATAGTATTTGTGCAAAATTACAGTATTTCTGCTAAAAAGCAGAAATAGTACCTTTAGCAGAAATTTCTGTCAAAAGATATTATTTATGTTAAAACATAGTATTTCTGCTACATCATAGTATTTGTGCCAAATCATAGTATTTGTACTAAGTCATAGTACTTGTGCCAAATCATAGTATTTGTACCCAATCATAGTATTTCTGCCATATCATTGTATTTGTGCCAAATCATGGTATTTTTTTGCCAAATCATGTTATTTGTGCCCAATTAAAATTTCTGTTATGTTATAGTATTACTACTAAGTCGTAGAATTTCTGTTATGTTATAGTATATCTGCTGATTATAGTATATGTGCCAAATCATAGTATTTATAGCAAATCATAGTATTTGTGCCCAAACATAGTATTTCTTGCCAAATTGTAGTATTTGTGCAAAAAAATACTATGTCTGCTAAATCACAGTATATCTGTTATGTTATAGTATTACTACTAAGGCATAGTATTTCTACCAAATCATAGTATTACTGCAATTCCATAGTATTTGAGCGAAATCGTAGTATTTGTGCAAAAACATACTATGTCTGCAAAATCACATCATATCTGCTATGTTATAGTATTACTACTAAGGCATAGTATTTCTACCAAATCATAGTATTCCTTCAAAATCATAGTATCACTGCAATTTCATAGTATTTGAGTGAAACTGTAGTATTTGTACTAAATCATGGTACTTGTGCCAAATCATAGTATTTTTGCAAATCATATTATTTGAACCAAAACATTGTATTTGTACTGAAGTCATAGTATTTCTTCTAAATCATAGTATTTCACCCAAATCTCAGTAGTTGTGCTAAAACCAGTATTATTGCCAAATCGTAGTATTTGTACTGAAACATAGTATTTGTGCCAATAAGAGTATTTGTACTAAATCATAGTACTTGTGCCAAATCATAGTATTTCTGCCATATTGTGCTAGTTGTGCAAAAACATAGACTGTCTGCAAAATCATAGTATATCTGTTATGTTATAGTATTACTACTAAGTCACAGTATTTCTGCCAATTCGTAGTATTTGTACTAAATCATACTACTACTCGTGCCAAATCATAGTATTCAAATCAAAATATAGTATTTGTACCAAAGCATTGTGTTTGTATGTAAGTACAGTATTTCTGCCAAATCATAGAATTACTGCAATTTCATAGTATTTTGAGGAATCCCTTTTGTTATAGTATTACTTCTAAGTCATAGTATTTCTGCTTTGTCATAGTATTTGTACTGAAACATAGTATTTCTGCCAAATCATAGTATTACTGCTATTTCATAGTATTTGAGTGAAATTACAGTGTTTCTGCAAAAACATTGGTTGGTATTGGTTTTAGTTACCTTTAGCGTATGTGCTAGTTAGCAATAGCTATGGCAGCCCAGTTATTTTATTGTTTTGGGCTTGTTCCTGCTTTGTTTTTTCCCCTGCAAATTTATATGAATTTGTACACTGTAATATCACTGTATTACGTAATGGCTAAGTAGGAGGCTGACTGTTACTAAGTGCATCAGTGTACATAGGTCATCTCTTGTGTTGGAGTGCCCTCTTGTGGCGCCTTTTGGTAGTGCCTTAGTAAACATGAACACTGCAAAGAAGTGGTATCAGACTGGTTTGTAGTGGAGGAATTTGTTGCCAGTTACTTTCATCTTTAATCCGTATTCATGTTGTAATGTAGTAGTACCACAATATGGCAGAAACACTATGTTCTGGCACAAATACTTTGATTTGGTATACTTTAGCTTCTTCACCCTTTTCAGCAAAATTTTCATTTTTTCACCCCTTTTCAGCACAAATTCCAGCTTTTTGGCTGTTTTCAGAAAAAAAAACTCTTTTCAGCAGAAACTCTGCTGATTCATCTCTTTTCAGCGCAAGTTTCTGCTTCTTTGCCTCTTTTCTGCAGAAATTCTGCTGATTCACCTCTTTTCTGCAAAACTTTCAGCCTTTTCACCTGTTATCAGCACAATTCTCAGCAGCTTCTGCTCATTTCAGCAGAATTGTCCGTCTCTCCACCTTTTCTTTGTAAGAATGACTTTGGCTCAGGGAAATGAATAGCCACCTTGAGACCAGGAGGGCCAGGTTCAAATCCTGCTCAGTGGAGCATTTTTTTTTCACCACCATACAACTTTTCATCGCTTTTAGCTTTTCATAGTATCATAGTATTTCCACAAAATATTTGTATTTCTGCTACGTTATATTATTACTGCTCATAGTATTTCTGCCAAATTTTGGTATTTGCTCCAAAGCACAGTATTTCTGCCAAATCACAATATAACTGCAAAATAAAGGTTTTGAGACAAATCATAGCGTTTGTGCTAAATCCTAGTAATTCTGCTCATAGAATTTCTGCTATGCTGAGGTGCTTTCTGCTAGATTATAGTTTTTCTGCTAAATCAAAGTATTTCAAGTAAATCATACCAAGTCCCAGTGTTTCTGCCAAATCATAAATCATAAATAATGTGGCGTGTTGGGGAACAGCTAGTCCTCTCCCATCATGCCTTGGGACATGTGCTGCTGTTTAGATGTTCTTGTTTCATTGTTTATGGTGACGTTACTTTTTAACTGTTGTCTTGAATGTTGTGTTTATACTATGGTACAAAGTCACTGACAGTTACTGTTTTATAGGAAGGAAGAATGCAGTACCATAAGTGAGTTCTGTTATGCTGTTATTGACCCTTGAAGCACATTGTAGAACAAGCAAGTGTTTAATAAAAAGCTTCTCCTACCAGCTTGGGGTGGAATTACAAGCTCAAGCTTTCCTGTGTGCTTATTTGCAAGACTTGTATGTGCCATAATAATTTTAATAAAGCAAAGTTAAGATGAGAAGCTTGTTCCAATTCATCTTCAGACAGTGCTGCCAGTCACGGTTGGAGCAGTTTTACTGTCATCTTACTGTTGAGCCATAAATTACGTTTGTTTTCCAACTCTTAAAATGAAGCCGTTTCTTCTCTCGTCATATCTCCGCGACGGAGGTACAAAAGCTATGAAAATCGCAGTCAAAATTCAGCAAAGTCTGCTGATTTACCCAGTACAAGAATTGTGCTTCTATCCCACCTAGTTTTTCAGTTACACGACGTTTTGTAACTCCGAAAAATCGGCGTTTTACGCCTCACCGCGATCTAATTCTGACTGCTCAAGTCTCTGTGTTTTAGGCACCTGCCCCCTTTCTGACCAGGCCTCATTTGGCTCAGAGGGTTGAGAAGCTGCTGTGAGACCCGGTGGCAGAGGGTCGAGTCCTACCTGTGACAGTTGCTACACATCATCCCCACTTGCATGCACTCTGCTTTCTTGACAATCTTCAGTGTACCCTTACACATAAAGACATCTCCATCAAGCGCGTCTCACACTCTTTTTTAGCAGATAATTCTGCTTTTTCACTTCTTTTCAGCAACTGCTGATGCTGATAGCCCTCCTAGTTTTTGAGTTACACGACGTTTTGTAACTCCAAAAACGGCGCTTTTCACCTCTCACCGCGATCTATTTCTGATTGCTGATCTCTTTGTTTTTCAGCCGCCTGCCCTCTTGCCAGGTGGCGCAATCAGTAATGACACGGCTCTGCAGCTTAAAGGTCGTGGGTTCAATCCCACCTTGGTCAACATTTTTTTTCACTACAAATTTATACACTATCACAGACCTGTAATTTATATTGCTATTTTTTTCACTACAAATGAGTAGTGCAAAAACATAGTATGTCTGCAACATCACAGTCTATCTGTTATGTTATAGTATTACTACTAAATCACAGTATTTCTGCCAATTCAAGGAGGCTGACTGTTACTAAGTGCATCAGTGTACATAGGTCATCTGTTGTGTTGGAGTGCCCTCTTGTGGCGCCTTTTGGGTAGTGCCTTAGTAAACGTGAACACTGCAAAGAAGTGGTATCAGACTGGTTTGTAGTGGAGGAATTTGTTGCCAGTTACTTTCATCTTTAATCCGTATTCATGTTGTAATGTAGTAGTACCACAATATGGCAGAAACACTATGTTTTGGCACAAATACTTTGATTTGGTATACTTTAGCTTCTTCACCCCTGTAGGCAAAATTTTCATTTTTTTCATCCCTTTTCAGCACAAATTCCAGCTTTTTTGGCTGTTTTCAGAAAAAAAAAACTCTTTTCAGCAGAAACTCTGCTGATTCATCTCTTTTCAGCGCAAGTTTCTGCTTCTTTGCCTCTTTTCTGCAGAAATTCTGCTGATCCACCTCTTTTCTGCAAAACTTTCAGCCTTTTCACCTGTTATCAGCACAATTCTCAGCAGCTTCTGCTCATTTCAGCAGAATTGTCCGTCTCTCCACAACAACGTTTTGCAACTTTTCATCTTTTTCAGCTTTTCAGCAGACAGCTTCAGCGTCAAGGCATCCACACAGCATTTTCGCAGGAAATGCAAATTTTTCTAGTTCTTCTAGTTGCTCCGTTCTTCGCCGTTTAACTACTCTGTCAGTTTTCAGCCGATTTTCTCCGTTCTAACTCTAAACTGTTCTGCTCTTTCTGCTAATGACTGCTATGACTTTTGGTGTTTATTACTATTATACTTTTTAAAATATTACACTTTTTTCCTTTAATTTGTCCTATTGAAATGAATGGGAAACTTCCACAATTCTGCTAAAACTTGCTTGTTTTTGAAACTTAACTACTTTGTCATACTTTCACCTAGAAACTCCATTCAAACTTTAAAATGTTCTCAGATTATTGGGCTATTCCTGAGTGATTCAGCTTTTTCAGATCTTCTACCGTTTTAATTTTATACCTCTTTAAGTTTTCAGTTGCAAAATTGTGATTTTTCAGAAAATACATGCGTTGTTATGGTTGCTATGCAATTAACTCAGAGTGAGGGCTGGTCTGTTCTGAATTTTCTCTTCATGTCTGAACAACTTCTTGCAACTCGCTCAATTTCCACTCAATCCGCACAAATTATACATCAAAACGTAGGTATTTTTGCTGGCTTTCAGAAAATGTCACTATCATTGTTGTGGGCGTTACAGAATTTTGGCAAATCTCCTCAGAGCAACACAAAGTCTGAAAACTCTCCTTAGAGAGTCAATGGAGAGTTTGTTTAAAATCAGCGCTGGAATTCTCTAATGAGAGGCATTTTCGAATCGTCATATCTCTTTAACCAAACAAAGTTGAGACATGACGCTTGTGCCAATATATCTTCAGACACCCCTGATGCTCACAATTCAAGAATTTTTTTCTCACCTATTACCGTTTGGCCATCAATTACATTTGTTTGAGGGTAGGAAATTGGTGCCTTGCTCCGATCTCTTCAGATTTCAAACTCTGGAAATTAGGCACTTTTTTCTCTCGTCATATCTTTTTGATGGATTTCCACAGAGACCTGAAAATTCCCATGACTGTTCACCAAAGCCTGCTGTTTCTTACGGTGAAAAAATGATTTTGATGCTCCATATAGATTTAGAGTTACAAAACGTTGTTTGAGGGCAAGTCAAGGCAGTTTTGCTTTGCCTCTACTCAGTTACAGTGTGTTACAAGTCATATATCTTCAATAATTTATATTTTATCTCTGAATTATGAAGACCTGCAGATTCCCCCATCTCTTCTGAACAAAACGGTGTCAGAATGACCGTTCTAGCTCCTACGGTTAGGAAATTATGGCCATTTGTTCGAGGGGAATCCTTAATGTGCGAAATACACTGAAGAAAACCCATACCTCTCTCTGTGTCTGTGTGTGTAAGTGCTGATTACAGCAGGTGCAGCCAATTTAGCTGACCTAGATATACCAAGCCCAGACTCTTAACAGCCCCTGTACACTTTGCTCTCTGTGTATGTGTGTGTGAGTATCAATATTTCTCCCATGTTAAAGTATTACTCCTCCATAATAGTATTTGTGCTAAATCAAAGTACTTCTACTACATCTTAGTACTTCTGCTCAATCATAGTATTTCTGCTAAATCATAGTATTTTTGAAAAATCATGGTGTTTGTGCCAAATCATGGTTTTGGGGCAAAACCATAATATTTATTTTATGTTATAGTATTACTACTAAGTGGAGGAATGTGTGTTATGTTATAGTATATTTGCTGAATATAGTATATCTGCCAAATCATAGTATTTATCCCAAATCATAGTATTTCTGCCATATCATCGTATTTGTGCCAAATCATGGTATTTTTTTGCCCAAATCATATTTGTGCCAAATCATGTTATGTTTGTCCAATTAAAATTTCTCTTATGTTATAGTATTACTACTAAGTCGTAGAATTTTTGTTATGTTACACTATATCTGCTGATTATAGTATATGTGCCAAATCATAGTATTTATAGCAAATCATGTTATTTGTGCCCAAATATAGCATTTCTGCCAATTTTTAGTATTTGTGCAAAAACATAGCATGTCTGCAAAATCATAGTATATCTGTTGTGTTATAGTATCACTACTAACGCATAGTATTTCTACAAAATCATAGTATTCCTTCAAAATCATAGTATTACTGCAATTTCATAGTATTTGAGCGAAATCGTAGTATTTGTGCAAAAACATACTATGTCTGCAAAATCACATTATAACTTTTGTGTTATAGTATTAGTACTAAGGCATAGTATTTCTACCAAATCATAGTATTCCTTCAAAATCATAGTATTACTGCAGTTTCATAGTATTTGAGCAAAATCGTAGTATTTGTCCTAAAACATACTATGTCTGCAAAATCACAGCATATCTGTTATGTTATAGTATTACTACTAACGCATAGTATTTCTACCAATAGTATTCCTTCAAAATCATAGTATTACTGCAATTTCATAGTATTTGAGCAAAATCGTAGTATTTGTGCAAAAACATACTATGTCTGCTAAATCACAGTATATCTGTTATATTATAGTATTACTACTAAGGTATAGTATTTCTACCTAATCATAGTATTCCTTCAAAATCATAGTATTACTGCAATTTTGTAGTATTTGAGCGAAATCGTAGAATTGGTGCAAAAACATCTTGTCTGCTAAATCACAGTATATCTGTTATATTATAGTATTACTACTAAGGCATAGTATTTCTACCTAATCATAGTATTCCTTCAAAATCATAGTATTACTGCAATTTTGTAGTATTTGAGCGAAATCGTAGAATTGGTGCAAAAACATATTGTCTGTTAAATCACAGTATATCTGTTATGTTAAAGTATTACTACTAAGTCACAATATTTCTGCCAATTCGTAGTATTTGTACTAAATCATGGTACTTGTGCTAAATCATAGTATTTTTTGCAAATCATAGTATTCGACCCAAAACATAGTAGTATTTGTACAAAATCATAGTATTTCTTCTAAATCATAGTATTTCAATCAAATCTCCGTAGTTGTGCTGAAACGCAGTATTATTGCCAAATCATAGTATTTGTACTGAAACATGGTATTTGTGCCAATAAGAGTATTTGTACTAAATCATAGTACTTGTGCCAAATCATAGTATTTCTGCCACATTGTGCTAGTTGTGCAAAAACATAGACTGTCTGAAAAATCATAGTATATCTATTATGTTATAGTATTACTACTAAGTCGTAGACTCTCTATTTTGTTATAGTATCTCTGCTGAATAAAGTATATGTGCCAAATCATAGTATTTCTAGCAAATCATAGTATTTGTGCTAAAACATAGTATTTCTGCCACATTATAGTATTTGTGTAAAACCAGAATGTTTTGTAACTCCAAAAAACGGCGTTTTTCTCCTCTCACTGCGATCTATTTCCTGACTGTTCATGTCTCTATTTTTCAGAGACCTTTCCAGGTGGCGCAATCAGTAATGACACGGCTCTGCAGCTCAAAGGTTGTGGGTTCAATCCCACCTTGTTCAACATCTTTTTGTTCACTACAAATTCCATACACTATCACAGACCACTAATTCATATTCATCGTTTATTACATTTCTGCAAACTTTTTAGCAGCCTGATGAAGCAGACAGAAGCAGTACCTCTGATTGGTGAATTAGAGCAGAACCAGGTTGTTCTGCCTCTTTTCAGCAGAAATTCTGCTGATTCACCTCTTATCAGCGCAACGTTCTGCTTCTTTGCCTCTTTTCTGCAGAAATTCTGCTGATTCACCTCTTTTCTGCAAAATTTTCAGCCTTTTCACTTCTTCTCAGCACAATTCTCAGCAGCTTCTGCTCATTTAGCAAAATTGTCAGTTTCTCAATCTCTTTTCATTGTGAGAATGAGTTTGGTTCAGTGAGATGAGCAGCTACCTGGAGACAAGACGGGCCATGTTCAAATTTTGTTCTGACTCTTTTCAGCAGAAATTCTGCTGATTTGCCTCTTTTCTGTGCCTTTTTACCACTTTTCAGCACAAATCCCAGCTTTTTCAGCTGTTTTCACCAAAAACCTCTTTTCAGCAGAATTCTGCTTATTCACCTTTTCTGCAAAATTTTCAGCCTTTTCACCTCTTATTAGCACAAATCTCAGCTGTTTTCAGAAAAAAACCTCTTTTGAGCAGAAATTCTGCTGATTCATCTCTTTTCAGCACAACTTTTTGCATCTTTACCTCTTTTCAGCAGAAATTCTGCTGATTCACCTCTTTTGAGCAGAAATTCTGCTGATTTACCTCTGTTTTGCAGAATTTTTAGCCTTTTCACCTCTTATCAGCACAATTCTCAGCAGCTTCTGCTCATTTCAGCAAAATTGTCAGTCTCTCCACCTCTTCTTTGCGAGAACGAGTTTAGCTCAGTGAGATGAGTAGCCACCTGTAGACTAGGAGGGCCAGGTTCAAATCCTGCTTATGACAAAATTTCTTTTCACCACTTTTCAGCAAAAATTTCTCCGTCTTTACCCCTTTTCAGTAGAATTTTTGGCTTTTCACCACTATTCAGCAAAGATTTGTGCTTCTTCACCTGTTTTCAGCAGAATTTTCAGTTCTTCACCTCCACACAATTTTTTGCAACTTTTCATCTTTTTCAGCAGACAGCTTCAGCGTTAAGGCATCCACACAGCATTTTCGCAGGAAATGCAAATTTTTCTAGTTCTTTATACTTTATTCTTCAAGTTGCTCCGTTCTTCGCCGCTTAACTACTTCTTCAGTTTTCAGCCGATTTTCTCCGTTCAAACTCTAAACTGTTCTGCTCTTTCTGCTAATTCCTGCTATGACTTTTGGTGTTTATTACTGTTATACTTTTTAAAATATTACACTTTTTTCCTTTAATTTGTCCCATTGAAATGAATGGGAAACTTCCACAATTCTGTGCAATTAACTCAGAGTGAGTGCTGGTCCGTTCTGAATTTTCTCTTCATGTCTGAACAACTTCTTGCTACTTACTCAATTTCCACTCAACCCCCACAAATTATACATCAAAACGTAGGTATTTTTGCTGGCTTTCAGACAATGTCACTATCTTTATTGTGAGATTTACCGTTTTTTTGCAATTTGCCTCGGAGTGACACAAGGTCTGACAACTCCCATTCAAAGTCTATGGGGAGGTTTTGAAATTCAGAGCTGAAATTCTGTAACGGGAGGCATTTTCAAATCGCCATATCTCTTTAACAAAGCAAAGTTAGGACATGAGGCTTGTGCCAATATATCTTCAGACACTGCTGACACTCACAGTGGAAGCAGTTTTTACAATTATCTTACCGTTGAGCAATGAATTACGTTTGTTTGAGGGGTGGAAATCTGTCCTCCTCTCAGTTTTCAAACTCCGAAAATGAAGCCGTTTCTTCTCTCGTCATATCTCCGCGACGGAGGTACATAGAGCAATGAAAATCGCAGTCAAAGTACACCAAAGTCCGCTGATTCACCCAGTACAAGAATTATGCTGCTAGCCCTCCTAGTTTTTGAGTTACACGACGTTTTGTAACTCCAAAAAACGGCGTTTTTCGCCTCTCACCGCGATCTATTTTCTGACTGCCCAAGTATCTGTCTTTCAGACCCCCGCCCCCTTTCCAGGTGGCGCAATCAGTAATGACACGGCTCTGCAGCTCAAAGGTCGTGAGTTCAATCCCACCTTGTTCAACATTTTTTTTTTCACTACAAATTGATACACTATCACAGAACTGTAATTTATATTGCTAATTTATTACAATTCTGCAAAGTTTTATGATTTTAGCAGCTTTTCTAATATGGACCTCAGATTCTTGTTAACGCTCCATGGCAGAAACAAGTACACAGCCTGATGAAGCAGACTGAGGCAGTACCTCTGATTGGTGAATTTGAGCAGAACCAGGTTGTTCTTTCATTTCATTTCTTTATTTATTTCACACATGGTTCAACAGTGTTTCTTTTTCTACATACAGAACCTTCTGCCTCTTTTCAGCAGAAATTCTGCTCATTCACCTCATCTCTTGTGTTGGAGTGCGCTCTTGTGGCGCCTTTTGGGTAGTGCCTTAGTAAACGTGAACACTGCAAAGAAGTGGTATCAGACTGGTTTGTAGTGGAGGAATTTGTTGCCAGTTTCTTTCATCTTTAATCCGTATTCATGTTGTAATGTAGTAGTACCACAATATGTCAGAAACACTATGTTTTGGCACAAATACTTTGATTTGGTATACTTTAGCTTCTTCACCTCTTTTCAGCAAAATTTTCATTTTTTTCACCCCTTTTCAGCACAAATTCCATTTTTTTGGGCTGTTTTCAGAAAAAAAAACTCTTTTCAGCAGAAACTCTGCTGATTCATCTCTTTTCAGCGCAAGTTTCTGCTCCTTTGCCTCTTTTCTGCAGAAATTCTGCTGATTTACCTCTTTTCTGCAAAATTTTCAGCCTTTTCACCTCTTCTCAGCACAATTCTCAGCAGCTTCTGCTCATTTTAGCTGAATTGTCGGTCTCTCCTCCTCTTCTTGAGAGAATGAGTTTAGCTCAGTGAGATGAGTAGCTGCCTTGAGACCAGGAGGGCCAGGTCGAATCCTGCTCAGGGCAAAATCTGTTTTCAGTTTTCTCTTTTGTTCTTTTGTTCTGCCTCTTTTCTGCAAAATTTTCAGCTTTTTCACCTCTTCTCAGCACAATTCTCAGCAGCTTCCGCTCATTTTAGCTGAATTGTCGGTCTCTCCTCCACTTTTTTGAGAGAATGAGTTTAGCTCAGTGAGATGAGTAGCTGCCTTGAGACCAGGAGGGCCAGGTTCAAATCCTGCTCAGGGTGAAATGTTTTTTTCACCACCATACAACTTTTTGCAACTTTTCAGCTTTTTCAGCTTTTCAGCAGACAGCTTCAGCGTTAAGGCATCCACACAGCATTTTCAAGAGGAAATGCAAATTTTTCTAGTTGTGTGGATGCCCTAAAAGGGCTTCCACACTATTGAGTTCCTGTTTCTCTTTATTCTTTATTGTGTGGATGCCCTAAAGGGCTTCCACACAATTGTTTTCCTGTTTCTCTTTATTCTTTATTATTCTTGGGGTTTCCGTACACTTTTTGCCGCTTAACTACTGCCTCAGTTTTCAGCCGATTTTCTCAGTTCAAACTTTAAAAATTCTGCTCTTTCTGCTAATGTGTGCTATGACTTTTGGTGCTCATAACTTCTATACTTTTTGAGATATTGAATTTTTTTGCAATATTTTTTGCCCATTTTTGCACATTATCAGTGGGGTCACTAGTTTTCCTGCCCGGTTGAGCCGTGTTTTAGCTCAGTGAGATGAGCAGCCGTTCTCAGACTGGGAGGCCCGGGTTCAAATCCCGCTTATGGCAACATTTCTTTCAGTTAACACTTAAACTTTTTTAACTCTTTTCAACACAAATTTCAGCTTTTCCACCCCTTTTCAGCAAAATTTTCAGTTTTTTCACCACTTTTCAGCACAAATCCCAGCTTTTTCAGCTGTTTTCAGCAAAAAAAACTCTTTTCAGCAGAATTCTGAAAAGAGTTCTGCAGAACTCTTTTCAGCAGAAATTCTGCTGATTGAACTCTTTTCAGCAGAAATTTCAGAATTTTAAACTCTTTTCAGCCCAAATTCTGCTTATTCACCTCTTCTGCAAAATTTTCAGCCTTTTCACCTCTTATCAGCATAAATCTCAGCAGCTTTCAGAAAAAAACTCTTTTGAGCAGAAATTCTGCTGATTCATCTCTTTTCAGCGCAACTTGTTGCTTCTTTACCTCTTTTCTGCAGAAATTCTGCTGATTCACCTCTTTTCTGCAAAATTTTCAGCCTTTTCTAATCTTATCAGCACAATTCTCAGCAGCTTCTGCTCATTTCAGCAAAGTTGTCCGTCTCTCCACCTCTTCTTGGTCAGAGTGAGTTTAGCTCAGTGAGATGAGCAGCTGCCTTCAGACCAGAAGGGCCAGGTTCAAATCCCGGTCATGGCAAAACCTTTTTTCAGTTTTCTCTTTTGTTCTTTTGTTCAACCTCTTTTCCGCAGAAATTCTGCTGATTTATCTCTCTTCTGCAAAATTTTCAGGCTTTTCGCCTCTTCTCAGCACAAAAAATGAGCAGCTTCTGCTCATTTTAGCAGAATTGTCGGTCTCTCCTCCTCTTTTTTGAGAGTATGAGTTTAGCTCAGTGAGATGACTAACTACCTTCAGTCCAGGAGGGCCAGGTTCGAATCCTGCTCAGGGTGACATTTTTTTTTCACCACCATTCAACTTTTTGCAACTTTTCATCTTTTTCAGCTTTTCAGCAGACAGCTTCAGCGTTAAGGCATCCACACTGCATTTTCGCAGGAAATGCAAATTTTTCTAGTTATGTGTGCCTATGACAAGAGGCACACATATTACTATTCCTCGGATTTATTATTCTTATTATTATTATTTTCCTTTTTCCGCCTGAAATTTTGCAGCGTATCTCGCCCCGCAGTTTTGAGACAAGCTTCATATATGTTACCTCATTTTGTGCGGCTGGATCTGGAATGGTGTGCTATGACTTTTGGTGTTTATGACTCTTATAGTTTTTTTTTTTAATATTAATATTTTAGTGAAAATTTTCCCGCGCTCCTCTGCCAAACAGTTTTGACATTAGGGTTACATATGTTACATCATTTTGTGCGGCTGAAGCTGGACTAGTATGGTGTGACTTTTGGTGTTTATGACTTTTATAGTTTTTGAAATATTTAGATTTTAGTGCAAATTTAGGCCAATTCATCTTTTGGCGCCAAATAAACAGACTTCATTTGTGGTGTGTTGGCGCCATCTTTTGGTCCCATTGAAACAAATTTCAAACTTCATTTGTGGTGTGTTGGCTCTCTCTAGTGGTATGCCGGGAGTGGTACAGCCTGTCTACCCTTATTTGGATACCGTAATGATGACAATATCAATGGCGCGCACAGCCTCGCTGCTTTCAGGAACCATTGGAGATTTTAAGGTTGCGCGAACCATTGAATAGTTACGGTAAACACAATGGCTTCTATGCTTGGTGGAAAACTCCATATCCCACAATTCATAGCACACCTCTGCCGAGTAAACTCCTTGATGTTAAACCGGATGTCATTTGTGTACAGGAAACTTGGCTTAAATCTTCTTTGGATTTTGTGTTGTATGGGTACAAGATAATAAGAAATGACAGGGACCGTGGTGGAGGGGGAGGGTGTGCAACGTTTGTCAAGCAAGACATTCCATATAGACTCCTGGGTAAAGGCAATGATTTGGAGTATATTGCTATTGAGGTTTGGGACAGGAATGAACCAAATGTTATCGTGAATTTCTACAATCCTTGTGCCAGATTGAGCTGCCGCGTCTTCGTTCGATTGAAGGAAGTGACTGTCGAGAGTTATTTGGTGTGGGGATTTTAATGCCCATAGCAGAGTGTGTGGGAGGTACACGCACGGATAAAATGGTAAGGTAATTGAGGAATTGATGGATACATGCAATTTGGTGTGCCTGAATGATGGTAGGGGACCCGTGTAATGTTGTTAATGGAACAGAGTCAGTTTTGGATTTAACTCTAGTCTCAACTGTCCTTGCAGGAATAAGTCAGTGGACCATCAGAACAGACACTACCATAGGCAGTGACCACTATCCTGTTTTCTGTGATGTTGGAGGGCAGATACGGGTGTCTCTAGGAGAGGTGCATAAGAAGTGGAGTTTTCATAGGGCTGACTGGACAAAATTCCAAAACTATGTGAGGACACGATCGGCACGGTTGCTGAGTCTGGTAGCGTTGAACAAATGAATAATCAGTTTATTGAAGTGCTTATGGTAGCCGCCAAGGCCTCAATCCCGACCAGTAAAGGCATGGCAAGTAGGACTTTGGTGCCATGGTGGACAGAGGAATGTCGAATTGCTGTGAAGGAAAGGAACAAGGCATTTAAATTTCTCCGAAGAACCCTTAACACGCAGGCTCTGATTGCTTACAGAAAAGCAGTGGCAGTGGTCAGGAGAACAGTGAGACAGGCTAAGCGGAGCAGTTGGAGGTTGTTCTGTTCTAAAATAGGAAGAACCACTCCAGTGGGGAGGTCTGGGGCATGGTCAGAAGAATGGGAGGTGACCGGCGGGAATGGGATTACCCAGTTCTATCTTCGGGCCACCAGAACTTTGTAACAGCTCAGGAAAAAGTGGAGGTTATGGTGAAAACTTTTGCTAAGATTCATAGCTCTGATAACATCTCAGTGTTGGGAAAGGACAGAATGTGCCAAACTAAAGCACGATATTCGGAGAATTTAGCAAGAAAGGCGCACATGGACAGTAGTCTGGATGCGGTGTTTTCTCGGGAGGAAATGGTGAGAGCGCTTCAAAAACAAAGCCCACAGCCCCGGAAAGGATCAAATTTGTTATTTAATGTTGAAGCACCTTGGTACGAAAGCGCTTAATAAACTGCTGTGTTTGGTTAACACAGTTTGGATTAAGGGTGAGCTCCCAGTACTTGGAAGGAGGCTGTTATTGTGCCAATAAGAAAACCCGGAAGGATCCATCTAAACCAGATAGCTACAGACCAATCGCTCTTACATCAAATGTGTGCAAGTTAATGGAACGTATGATAATGGCAAGACTGTCCTTTGAACTGGAAAGAAAAGGGGCTTTAGCCAATTACCAAAGTGGTTTCAGGACAGCTCGAACACGACTGATGCTATTGTTAGACTTGAGAATGTTGTTAGGAAAGCGCAGGCCAATAAAGAATCTGTTTTGGCAGTGTTTTTTGACATAGAAAAGGCATATGATATGTTGTGGAGGGATGGGCTTTTAATCAAGTTGCATAAGTTGGGTGTTGGTGGCAGGACATTTAATTGGATCCAAGACTTTTTATCTGGTAGGAAGATCCAAGTGCGAATTGGGTCTACAATTTCTAGTCAGTGCACGGTTGTGAATGGGACGCCACAGGGCAGTGCGATTAGTCCCCTGCTTTTTGTTATAATGATCAATGATGTTTTTTCTGATGTTCCTGAGGGTATTGGGAGGTCTTTGTTCGCTGATGATGGTGTGTTATGGAAAAAGGAAGAAATATTGAGCACCTAGTGGGCAAGGTTCAGGAGGCTGTAAATATGGTGGTTGAGTGGGGATTTGACTGGGGATTCAGGTTTTCGTGGAGAAAACAAAATGATGTTCTTTACCAAAAGACAAGTGAGTGAGACTTTGACATTGAAACTGTATGACGAGGAATTGGGAAAGTGAGCTCTTTTAAGTACTTAGGTGTTGTGTTTGATTCAAGACTGACATGGAGGGAGCATATTGACCGGATTGAAACCAAATGTAAAAAGTTGTTAATGTTATGAGGTGTGTAGCTGGGAGGGGTTGGGGAGCAAGCTCTTCTGCTTTGAAAAGACTTTACCAGGCATTGATTAGATCTGTCTTCGATTATGGGTGTGTGGCATATGGTTCAGCAGCTCGTTCTGTGTTGGGACGTTTGGATGTTTTGCAATCGGAAGCCCTTAGAGTGTGCTGTGGAGCTTTTAAAACGTCTCCAGTCAGTGCCCTACAGGTGGAGATGGGAGAAATGCCCTGGATCTTAGGAGGAAGCAAGTATCAGTGAATTACTGGGTTCATCTTGGTGGTCATGGTGATGCACATCCTACAAAGGAGGTACTTTTGGAGTGCTGGGAGTATGGAAAAGTCAGAAGGATCATTTTGGAAAGGTGGGGAATCAGTGGGCTAAGGAGTGTCATGTGTATGAACTTAAAATATGTCCTGCAGTTGTGTTCCCTGTGGTTCCTCCATGGTTATTGGAGACCCCTCCTGTGGACTGGTACTTGCTGGATCTGAAGAGGATATTGAGGAAAGGAAAAGTCGATCTTGTGTCAGCATTTCATTTTCACAGCTCGACTGAATACCCTGGGTATATTCATGTGTTCACGGATGGTGCTAAAAGTCCAGATACTGGGATTACAGGGTTTGGAATAGCAGTTCCATCCAAAATATTGAAATAAACAGACGCACTTCGGATGGCCTTTCAGTGTACACAGTTGAAATGGTAGCAATTTTGGTAGCATTGAAATGGATAGAGTGTTCAAAACTCAGGCAGGTAGTAGTATGCTCTGACTCAGCAGCTGTTCTTTCAAGTCTACAATCATTTTGTTCGAAGACAAGGCAGGGTATGCTGTTTACTATTCTGGAGACTATAAGCAGAATAAGGTGTTGTGGTGGCAATATTCACTTTCTTTGGGTGCCAGCTCATGTAGGAATCAGTGGAAATGAAAAGGTGGATAGGTTGGCAAAAGGAGCATTGACTAAACATAGGACTGAGATGGAAATTAAAAGTAGCGGATCTGAAGCAAAGGGTATTGTTTGGAGGCAGGTTGTTCGGGAGTGGCAGGAGCGGTGGGATTCAGGGAGTAAGGGCAGGCACTTGTATCATTTTAAGAAGGAGGTGGCAGGGTGTAGGTTGTATGGGGGTGATAGGAGAGAAGAGGTGGTCATTACCAGGCTTAGACTGGGACATTGTGCGTTAAATAAAACACTACAGATGATAGGAGAACATGAGACGGGCTTTGTGGGGTGTGCCAGGAGGAGGAGGAGACGGTAGAGCATGTAATACTGCGGTGCAAGGGTTATGATGTGGAGAGAAAAGTTCTGCAGAATAGATTGAGGGAGCGGGAATCGGGAATTTAATCTGAAGAGTGTGTTGGAGGGTAGTAGGGCACAGGTGAGGGACTTGGTGGGGTTTTTGAAGGCTATAGGTGTGTATGAAAGAGTGTGAGGGTTTTTTTTTTTTTTGTTGTTTTTTTTTTTTGTTGTTGTTTGTTTGTTTTTTTTTTTTTTTTTGATACAGATTGTAAGCTCACTGTCTGATCCATACTCCGGAACAGTAGGAGGCGGTAATGCTCCTTTTACGTTGGTTGCCAACCGCCGTTAAAAACAAAGAAGAAGAAGAAGAAGACCTCTGCCGAGTTAAACAATGGCGGCCACCACTTCGTTTTATATGTCTTTTATTAGTGTTTCTAGGTCACAAAATAAACTTTTAAGATATTTTCAGGCGAGAATGTAGGTGTGTAAACTTCAAATATCTGCTTGTTTTATCAAGACATCCCATATTTAGCGACAGTGCTCTGACTACGTCGGTCCTGCCTGACAGCTAGCCGGCTACCTAGCTAGCTGCCACACTTGGCTGCAAATGGACAGGGAGGGGACACTCTCTCTTTCGTTTCACCTCCCCGGTCTCTCGCAAATGGTCGCACAGAATCGGAGTTACAGCTGGATGTGGAAAAAATAACCGAGTTGTTTGGTGGTGGCTAGCCGGAGCTACAACAGAGGGCAGCTATCCACCGGTGTGTGACAGAAAGGACATGCCGCCAACGAGACATTCGAGGCCGGGCAGGCGACCGCCGATGACCGGTGGTTGCTAACGCGGTGGTCAATCGTGGATCAGGGAAAGCGAAGGCAGGAGCGTGAGGTGAACTGAATTTCAGGTAAGAAGTTATGACCTGCACTCTATTTGGGTCAGATATAAACCGAGTTTAGGTGTAGTTTATTTAGCAACAGTTCTCTTACGTGTTGCTGATAGCCGGTTGGTTAGCTAGCTAGCGCCGCTAGCTTAGCTAGCTAGCGCGGCTAGCGACCCTTTCGTGAAAAACCACCCAGGCTTGGCTGATAGTGAGGTGGCTAAAATTTGTTTAATCGCCCGATCGCCGGCAAGGGTCTGTGTCTTAGCTGGACTTATTTTTCGTTTATATGGGCCGATGATGCTGGTCGATGTGGAAAAAATAACTGAGTTGTTTGGTGGTGGAGCTACAACAGAGGGCAGCTATCCACCGGTGTGTGACAGAAAGGACATGCCGCGAACGAGACATACAAGGCGGTGAGGGTACCGCTGATCGACCGGTGTTTGCTAACGCGGAGGTCAATCGTGGATCAGGGAAAGCGAAGGCAGGAGCGTGAGGTGAACTGAATTTCAGGTAAGAAGTTATGACCTGCACTCTATTTGGGTCAGATATAAACCGAGTTTAGGTGTAGTTTATTTTCGTTGTGCTGACTTTTTCAATCACTTACAATAACTCGTACTGCGTGCTAGCTAGCACTACGGAGTTTGTATACAGCTGTGTGTGCGCTAAGTTACCGATGTTACCGATGTTGAACTTTATGACAGCCTCCCCTGTCATTCTCTCGCCTGTTGAAACTTCAGTCATGAAACAATGATCGGCTTTTCTCTCTTGTTTGTTTATCGCGCTAAACAACAGCAGCACGTTTAAGCTTGATCAGCTGTTGTTAGAATTCTTTTGATTTTAATTTCTAGTATCAGCTGATGTTTGCTGGAGCATGAAGATGAAATCAGGAGATGTCCTTACTGAGTCATCAGAGCTGAACTGGTGATGGAGAAACAGGTTTACCCTTAGGTGACATGAATGAGTTGAAGGGAAGTTATGAACTGTTTCTGACAGACAAATATACACCAAGCTCCTTTTTTTTGTGTAGCTGACAGCTGGTAACTGTGCAGGGGCGGATCTAGCAAAGCTTTTGCCAGGGGGCCAGGTAGGGCATTAACAGAGAAAGGTGGACATAAAGATATACTTTTCTTTCTTACTCTCATATAAAATATTTAGCTTTTATTAAATAGTTATCTGAATCTTACAACCAAAGTTTGTATAATAATACACAAGATTGGCTGTAGACCATTGTTCATCATTCAGAACACTGTGTAAAAATAACAAAAAACAAAAAGTGAATGCAAAAGTGCATAAATATTTATTTTACGTGTTTGATGTGTGTGGCGGGGCGTGGTCTGCAGTGCCGCTGCAGGGGAGGTGGACCCACCTGAGCGGCACCTGCAATCACGCCTCTCAGGCGTAGTCTGTGCTCTCTCGGCTGTTTCTGGGTGTGTGTCGGGCTGTGAGTTGAAAAGCTACAGCCGGCTGTGTGGGTACACCAACCATGTGTGAAAAGTGGTCCATAACGTAATGCTTCAAAGCGTGTTCATGCAAACATTGTCGGATCTGCCGTGGTACAATGGGACTTATGCTCATGAACCTGTGTGCACAGCGCCTGCAAATCGGCGCTGTAATGAAGTAACTTCATCTTTACACAAAACTGTAAGCTGTTATCTGTGAAGCGTGAGCGGTGTTTGTTTTTACCATAGTTCATGGTGGAGAATGGCTGCTCTTCTGAGTTTTGCTCTCTGTAGCCGTATGAATGGCAAACTACACTGAATAGCAGCGGCATAGGCACACATAAAATTTCTTCTGAAATTTTCGCTTTCTAGTTGTGTGGATGCCTTTGAAGGCATCCACACTATTGAGTTCCTGTTTCTCTTTATTCTTTATTATTATTATTCTTCAAGTTGCTTCCGTACGTTTTTTGCCGCTTAACTACTCCCTCAGTTTTCAGCCGATTTTCTCAGTTCAAACTTTAAAAAATTCTGCTCTTTCTGCTAATGTTTGCTATGACTTTTGGTGCTCATAACTTCTATACTTTTTGAGATATTGAATTTTTTTTGCAATATTTTTTGCCCATTTCTGCCATATTATCAGTGGCCTCACTGATTTTCCTTGCCGGGATGAGCTGTGTTTTAGCTCAGTGAGATGAGCATCCGTTCTCAGACTGGGAGGCCGGGGTTCAAATCCCGCTCATGGCAACATTTCTTTCAGTTAACAGTTAAACTTTTTTAACTCAATTTCAGCTTTTTCACCCCTTTTCAGCAAAATTTTCAGTTTTTTCACCACTTTTCAGCACAAATCCCAGCTTTTTCTGCTGTTTTCAGCAAAAACCTCTTTTCAGCAGAATTCTGAAAAGAGTTCTGCAGAACTCTTTTCAGCAGAAATTCTGCTGATTGAACTCTTTTCAGCAGAATTTTCACCTCTTTTAAGGCCAAATTCTGCTTATTCACCTCTTCTGCAAAATTTTCAGCCTTTTCTCCTCTTATCAGCACAATTCTCAGCAGCTTCTGCTCATTTCAGCAGAATTGTCCGTCTCTCCACCTCTTCTTTGTCAGAGTGAGTTTAGCTCAGTGAGATGAGTGGCTTTCTTGAGACCTGGAGGACCAGGTTTGAATCCTGCTCAGGGCAATTTTTTTTTTTTTTTTTCACCACCATACAACTTTTTGCAACTTTTCATCTTTTTCAGTTTTTGAGCAGACAGCTTCAGCGTTAAGGCATCCACACAGCATTTTCGCAGGAAATGCAAATTTTTCTAGTTATTCTTCAAGTTGCTTCCGTGACGTTTTTTGCCGTTTAACTACTGCCTCAGTTTTCAGCCGATTTTCTCCGCTCAAACTCTATACTGTTCTGCTCTTTCTGCTAATGTTTGCTATGACTTTTGGTGTTTATTACTGTTATACTTTTTAAAATATTACACTTTTTCCTTTAATTTGTCCCATTGAAATGAATGGAAATCTTCAGAAATTCTGCTAAAACTTGCTTGTTTTTGAAACTTAACTACTTTGTCATACTTTCACCTAGAAACTCCATTCAAACTTTAAAATGTTCTCAGACTATTGGGCTATTGCTGTGTGATTCAGCTTTTTCAGATCTTCTACCGTTTTAATTTTATACCTCTTTAAGTTTTCAGTTGCAAAATTGGGATTTTTCAGAAAATACATGCGTTGTTATGGTTGCTATGCAATTAACTCAGAGTGTGCACTCGTCCTTTCTGAATTTTCTCTTCATGTCTGAACGACTTCTTGCTACTCGCTCAATTTCCACTCAACCCCCACAAATTATACATCAAAACGTAGGTATTTTTGCTGGCTTTCAGAAAATGTCACCATCATTGTTGTGGGACTTATAGATTTTTGCAAATCTCCTCAGAGTAACATAAAGTATCAAAACTCTCCATAGAAACTCAATGGAGAGTTTCTTCAAAATCAGCGCTGGAATTCTCTAATGAGAGGCATTTTCAAATCGTCATATCTCCTTAACGAAACAAAGTTGAGACATGAGGCTTGTGCCCATATATCTTCAGACATCCCTGATGCTCACAATTCAAGAATTTTTTCCCACCTATTACCGTTTTGAGATGAGTTACACTTGTTTGAGGGTAGGAAATTCGTGCCTTGCTCAGATCTCTTCAGATTTCAAACTCTGGAAATGAGGCACTTTTTTCTCTCGTCATATCTTTTGATGGATTTCAACAGAGACCTGAAAATTTCCATGACTGTTCACCAAAGCCTGCTGTTTCTTACGGTGAAAGAATGATTTTGATGCTCCATATAGATTTAGAGTTACAAAACGTTGTTTGAGGGCAAGTCAAGGCAGTTTTGCTTTGCCTCTACTCAGTTACAGTGTGTTACAAGTCATATATCTTCAATAATTTATATTTTATCTCTGAATTATGAAGACCTGCAGATTCCCCATCTCTTCTGAACAAAACGGTGTCAGAATGACCGTTCTAGCTCCTACGGTTAGGAAATTATGGCCATTTGTTCGAGGGGAATCCTGAATGTGAGAAATACACTGCAGAAAACTTATACCTCTCTCTGTGTCTGTGTGTGTAAGTGCTGATTACAGCAGGTGCAGCCAATTTAGCTGACCTAGATATACCAAGCACAGACTCTTAACAGCCACTGTACACTTTGCTCTCTGTGTGTGTGTGTGTGTATATCAATATTTCTCCCATGTTAAAGTATTACTCCTCCATAATAGTATTTGTGCTAAATCAAAGTACTTCTACTACATGTTAGTACTTCTGCTCAATCATAGTATTTCTGCTAAATCGAAGTATTTTTGACAAATCATGGTATTTGTGCCAAATCATGGTTTTGGGGCAGAACCATAATATTTATTTTATGTTATGAGATTACTACTAAGTGGAGGAATGTCTGTTATGTTATAGTATATTTGCTGAATATAGTATATCTGCCAAATCATAGTATTTATCCCAAATCATAGTGTTTATGCAAAATTACAGTATTTCTGCTAAAAAGCAGAAATAGTACCTTTAGCAGAAATTTCTGTCAAAAGATATTATTTATGTTAAAACATAGTAGTATTTCTGCTAAGTCATAGTATTTCTGCCAAATCATAGTATTTGTACTTATTCATAGTACTTGTGCCAAATCATAGTATTTGTACCCAATTATAGTATTTCTGCCATATCATCGTATTTGTGCCAAATCATGGTATTTTTTTGCCAAATCATGGTTTTGGGGCAAATCATGTTATTTGTGTCCAGTTAAAATTTCTGTTATATTATAGTGTTACTACTAAGTCGTAGAATTTCTGTTATGTTATAGTATATCTGCTGATTATAGTATATGTGCCAAATCATAGTATTTATAGCAAATCATAGTATTACTGCCCAAACATAGTATTTCTGCCAAATTGTAGTATTTGTGCAAAAACATAGAATTTCTGCAAAATCACATTATATCTGCTATGTTATAGTATTACTACTAAGGCATAGTATTTCTACCAAATCATAGTATTCCTTCAAAATCATAGTATCACTGCAATTTCATAGTATTTGAGCGAAACTGTAGTATTTGTACTAAATCATGGTACTTGTGCCAAATCATAGTATTTTTTGCAAATCATATTATTTGAACCAAAACATTGTATTTGTACGAAGTCATAGTATTTCTTCTAAATCATGGTATTTCACCCAAATCTCAGTAGTTGTGCTAAAACCCAGTATTATTGCCAAATCGTAGTATTTGTACTGAAACATAGTATTTGTGCCAATAAGAGTATTTGTACTAAATCATAGTACTTGTGCCAAATCATAGTATTTCTGCCATATTGTGCTAGTTGTGCAAAAACATAGACTGTCTGCAAAATCATAGTATATCTGTTATGTTATAGTATTACTACTAAGTCACAGTATTTCTGCCAATTCGTAGTATTTGTACTAAATCATACTACTCGTGCCAAATCATAGTATTGAAATCAAAATATAGTATTTGTACCAAAGCATTGTATTTGTACGAAGTACAGTATTTCTGCCAAATCATAGAATTACTGCAATTTCATAGTATTTTGAGGAATCCCTTTTGTTATAGTATTACTTCTAAGTCATAGTATTTCTGCTTTGTCATAGTATTTGTACTGAAACATAGTATTTCTGCCAAATCATAGTATTACTGCTATTTCATATTATTTGAGTGAAATTACAGTGTTTCTGCAAAGACATAGTATTTCTGCCAAATCATAGTATTACTGCTATTTCATAGTATTTGAGTGAAATTACAGTGTTTCTGCAAAAACATTGGTTGGTATTGGTTTTAGTTACCTTTAGCGTATGCGCTAGTTAGCAATAGCTATGGCAGCCCAGTTATTTTATTGTTTTGGGCTTGTTCCTGCTTTTGTTTTTTCCCCTGCAAATTTATGTGAATTTGTACACTGTAATATCGCTGTATTACGTAATGGCTAAGTAGGAGGCTGACTGTTACTAAGTGCATCAGTGTACATAGGTCATCTCTTGTGTTGGAGTGCCCTCTTGTGGCGCCTTTTGGGTAGTGCCTTAGTAAACGTGAACACTGCAAAGAAGTGGTATCAGACTGGTTTGTAGTGGAGGAATTTGTTGCCAGTTTCTTTCATCTTTAATCCGTATTCATGTTGTAATGTAGTAGTACCACAATATGGCAGAAACACTATGTTTTGGCACAAATACTTTGATTTGGTATACTTTAGCTTCTTCACCCCTTTTCAGCAAAATTTTCATTTTTTTCACCCTCTTCAGCACAAATTCCAGCTTTTTGGCTGTTTTCAGAAAAACAAAACTCTTTTGAGCAGAAACTCTGCTGATTCATCTCTTTTCAGCGCAACTTATTGCTTCTTTAGCTCTTTTCTGCAGAAATTCTGCTGATTCACCTCTTTTCTGCAAAATGTTCAGCCTTTTCACCTCTTATCAGCACAAATCTCAGCTGTTTTCAAAAAAAACTCTTTTGAGCAGAAATTCTGCTGATTCATCTCTTTTCAGCGCAACTTATTGCTTCTTTACCTCTTTTCTGCAGAAATTCTGCTGATTCACCTCTTTTCTGCAAAATTTTCAGCCTTTTCACTTCTTCTCAGCACAGTTCTCAGCAGCTTCTGCTCATTTAGCAAAATTGTCAGTTGCTCCATCTCTTGCTTTTGTGAGAATGAGTTTGGTTCAGTGAGATGAGCAGCTACCTTGAGACCAGAAGGGCCAGGTTCAAATCCCGGTCATGGCAAAAGCTGTTTTCAGTTTTCTCTTTTGTTCTGCCTCTTTTCTGCAGAAGTTCTGCTCATTCACCTCATCTCTTGTGTTGGAGTGCCCTCTTGTGGCGCCTTTTGGGTAGTGCCTTAGTAAACGTGAACACTGCAAAGAAGTGGTATCAGACTGGTTTGTAGTGGAGGAATTTGTTGCCAGTTTCTTTCATCTTTAATCCGTATTCATGTTGTAATGTAGTAGTACCACAATATGGCAGAAACACTATGTTTTGGCACAAATACTTTGATTTGGTATACTTTAGCTTCTTCACCCTTTTCAGCAAAATTTTCATTTTTTCACCCTTTTCAGCACAAATTCCATTTTTTGGGGCTGTTTTCAGAAAAAAAAAACTCTTTTAAGGAGAAACTCTGCTGATTCATCTCTTTTCAGCGCAAGTTTCTGCTCCTTTGCATCTTTTCTGCAGAAATTCTGCTGATTCACCTTTTTTCTGCAAAATTTTCAGCCTTTTCACCTCTTATCAGCACAGTTCTCAGCAGCTTCTGCTAATTTCAGCAGAGTAAGTAATGACACGTCTCTGCAGTTCAAAGGTCGTGCGTTCAATCCCACCTTGGTCAACATATTTTTCCGTACAAATTTATACACTATCACAGACCTCTAATTTATATTGCTAATTTCTTTCACTACAAATGAGTAGTGCAAAAACATACTATGTCTGTCTGCAACATCACAGTATATCTGTTATGTTATAGTATTACTACTAAATCACAGTATTTCTGCCAATTCAAGGAGGCTGACTGTTACTAAGTGCATCAGTGTACATAGGTCATCTGTTGTGTTGGAGTGCCCTCTTGTGGCGCCTTTTGGGTAGTGCCTTAGTAAACGTGAACACTGCAAAGAAGTGGTATCAGACTGGTTTGTAGTGGAGGAATTTGTTGCCAGTTTCTTTCATCTTTAATCCGTATTCATGTTGTAATGTAGTAGTACCACAATATGGCAGAAACACTATGTTTTGGCACAAATACTTTGATTTGGTATACTTTAGCTTCTTCACCCCTTTTCAGCAAAATTTTCATTTTTTCACCCTTTTCAGCACAAATTCCAGCTTTTTGGCTGTTTTCAGAAAAACAAAACTCTTTTGAGCAGAAACTCTGCTGATTCATCTCTTTTCAGCGCAACTTATTGCTTCTTTAGCTCTTTTCTGCAGAAATTCTGCTGATTCACCTCTTTTCTGCAAAATGTTCAGCCTTTTCACCTCTTATCAGCACAAATCTCAGCTGTTTTCAGAAAAAAAAACTCTTTTGAGCAGAAATTCTGCTGATTCATCTCTTTTCAGCGCAACTTATTGCTTCTTTACCTCTTTTCTGCAGAAATTCTGCTGATTCACCTCTTTTCTGCAAAATTTTCAGCCTTTTCACTTCTTCTCAGCACAGTTCTCAGCAGCTTCTGCTCATTTAGCAAAATTGTCAGTTGCTCCATCTCTTGCTTTTGTGAGAATGAGTTTGGTTCAGTGAGATGAGCAGCTACCTTGAGACCAGAAGGGCCAGGTTCAATCCCGGTCATGGCAAAAGCTGTTTTCAGTTTTCTCTTTTGTTCTGCCTCTTTTCTGCAGAAGTTCTGCTCATTCACCTCATCTCTTGTGTTGGAGTGCCCTCTTGTGGCGCCTTTTGGGTAGTGCCTTAGTAAACGTGAACACTGCAAAGAAGTGGTATCAGACTGGTTTGTAGTGGAGGAATTTGTTGCCAGTTTCTTTCATCTTTAATCCGTATTCATGTTGTAATGTAGTAGTACCACAATATGGCAGAAACACTATGTTTTGGCACAAATACTTTGATTTGGTATACTTTAGATTCTTCACCCCTTTTCAGCAAAATTTTCATTTTTTTCACCCTTTTCAGCACAAATTCCATTTTTGGGGCTGTTTTCAAAAAAAAACTCTTTTAAGGAGAAACTCTGCTGATTCATCTCTTTTCAGCGCAAGTTTCTGCTCCTTTGCATCTTTTCTGCAGAAATTCTGCTGATTCACCTTTTTTCTGCAAAATTTTCAGCCTTTTCACCTCTTATCAGCACAATTCTCAGCAGCTTCTGCTAATTTCAGCAGAGTAAGTAATGACACGTCTCTGCAGTTCAAAGGTCGTATGCTCAATCCCACCTTGGTCAACATATTTTTCCGCACAAATTTATACACTATCACAGACCTCTAATTTATATTGCTAATTTCTTTCACTACAAATGAGTAGTGCAAAACATACTATGTCTGTCTGCAACATCACAGTATATCTGTTATGTTATAGTATTACTACTAAATCACAGTATTTCTGCCAATTCAAGGAGGCTGACTGTTACTAAGTGCATCAGTGTACATAGGTCATCTGTTGTGTTGGAGTGCCCTCTTGTGGCGCCTTTTGGATAGTGCCTTAGTAAATGTGAACACTGCAAAGAAGTGGTATCAGACTGGTTTGTAGTGGAGGAATTTGTTGCCAGTTTCTTTCATCTTTAATCCGTATTCATGTTGTAATGTAGTAGTACCACAATATGGCAGAAACACTATGTTTTGGCACAAATACTTTGATTTGGTATACTTTAGCTTCTTCACCCCTTTTCAGCAAAATTTTCATTTTTTTCACCCCTTTTCAGCACAAATTCCAGCTTTTTTGGCTGTTTTCAGAAAAACAAAACTCTTTTGAGCAGAAACTCTGCTGATTCATCTCTTTTCAGCGCAACTTATTGCTTCTTTAGCTCTTTTCTGCAGAAATTCTGCTGATTCACCTCTTTTCTGCAAAATGTTCAGCCTTTTCACCTCTTATCAGCACAAATCTCAGCTGTTTTCAGAAAAAAACTCTTTTGAGCAGAAATTCTGCTGATTCATCTCTTTTCAGCGCAACTTATTGCTTCTTTACCTCTTTTCTGCAGAAATTCTGCTGATTCACCTCTTTTCTGCAAAATTTTCAGCCTTTTCACTTCTTCTCAGCACAGTTCTCAGCAGCTTCTGCTCATTTAGCAAAATTGTCAGTTGCTCCATCTCTTGCTTTTGTGAGAATGAGTTTGGTTCAGTGAGATGAGCAGCTACCTTGAGACCAGAAGGGCCAGGTTCAAATCCCGGTCATGGCAAAAGCTGTTTTCAGTTTTCTCTTTTGTTCTGCCTCTTTTCTGCAGAAGTTCTGCTCATTCACCTCATCTCTTGTGTTGGAGTGCCCTCTTGTGGCGCCTTTTGGGTAGTGCCTTAGTAAACGTGAACACTGCAAAGAAGTGGTATCAGACTGGTTTGTAGTGGAGGAATTTGTTGCCAGTTTCTTTCATCTTTAATCCGTATTCATGTTGTAATGTAGTAGTACCACAATATGGCAGAAACACTATGTTTTGGCACAAATACTTTGATTTGGTATACTTTAGATTCTTCACCCTTTTCAGCAAAATTTTCATTTTTTTCACCCTTTTCAGCACAAATTCCATTTTTTGGGGCTGTTTTCAGAAAAAAAAACTCTTTTAAGGAGAAACTCTGCTGATTCATCTCTTTTCAGCGCAAGTTTCTGCTCCTTTGCATCTTTTCTGCAGAAATTCTGCTGATTCACCTTTTTCTGCAAAATTTTCAGCCTTTTCACCTCTTATCAGCACAATTCTCAGCAGCTTCTGCTAATTTCAGCAGAGTAAGTAATGACACGTCTCTGCAGTTCAAAGGTCGTGCGTTCAATCCCACCTTGGTCAACATATTTTTCCGTACAAATTTATACACTATCACAGACCTCTAATTTATATTGCTAATTTCTTTCACTACAAATGAGTAGTGCAAAAACATACTATGTCTGTCTGCAACATCACAGTATATCTGTTATGTTATAGTATTACTACTAAATCACAGTATTTCTGCCAATTCAAGGAGGCTGACTGTTACTAAGTGCATCAGTGTACATAGGTCATCTGTTGTGTTGGAGTGCCCTCTTGTGGCGCCTTTTGGATAGTGCCTTAGTAAATGTGAACACTGCAAAGAAGTGGTATCAGACTGGTTTGTAGTGGAGGAATTTGTTGCCAGTTTCTTTCATCTTTAATCCGTATTCATGTTGTAATGTAGTAGTACCACCATATGGCAGAAACACTATGTTTTGGCACAAATACTTTGATTTTGTATACTTTAGCTTCTTCACCCCTTTTCAGCAAAATTTTCATTTTTTTCACCCCTTTTCAGCACAAATTCCAGCTTTTTGGCTGTATTCAGAAAAAAACCCAACTCTTTTCAGCAGAAACTCTGCTGATTCATCTCTTTTCAGCGCACGTTTTATGATTTTAGCAGCTTTTCTAATATGGACCTCAGATTCTTGTTAATGCTCCATGGCAGAAATACATACAAGTACCCACCTGATGAAGCAGACAGAGGCAGTACCTCTGATTGGTGAATTTGAGCAGAAACAGGTTGTTTTACCTCTTTTCAGCAGAAATTCTGCTGATTCACCTCTTTTCTGCAGAAGTTTGAGCAGCTTCTGCTCATTTCAGCAGAATTATGAGTCTCTCCACCTATTCTTCGCAAGAGTGAGTTTGGCTCAGTGAGATGAGTGGCTTCCTTGAGACCAGGAGGGCCAGTTTCAAATCCTGCTCACGGCAGTATTTTTTTTTCACCACTTTTCAGCACAAGTCCCTGCTTTTTCAGGTATTTTCAGCAAAAACATCTTTTCGGTAGAATTCTGCTGAAAATTCTGCTTATTCACCTCTTCTGCAAAATTTTCAGCCTTTTCACCTCTTATTAGCACAAATCTCAGCTGTTTTCAGAAAAAACACTTTTGAGCAGAAATTCTGCTGATTCATCTCTTTTCAGTGCAACTTTCTGCTTCTTTACCTCTTTTCTGCAGAAATTCTGCTGATTCACCTCTTTTCTGCAAAATTTTCAGCCTTTTCTCCTCTTATCAGCACAATTCTCAGCAGCTTCTGCTCATTTCAGCAAAAGTGTCAGTCTCTCCACCTCTTCATTGGGAGAATGAGTTTGGCTCAGTGAGATGAGTAGCTGCCTTGAGACCAGGAGGGCCGGGTTCGAATCCTGCTCATGGCAACATAGGACGGGTTTCTTTCACCACTTTTTAGCAAAATTTCGCCGTCTTTACCCCTTTGCAGTAGAATTTTTGCTTTTCACCACTTTTAGCAAAAATCTCTCCTTCTTCACTTGTTTTCAGCGGAATTTTCAGTTTCTTCACCACCATACAACTTTTTGCAACTTTTCATCTTTCAGCTTTTCAGCAGACAGCTTCAGCGTTAAGGCATCCACACAGCATTTTCGCAGGAAATGCAAATTTTCTAGTTATTCTTCAAGTTGCTTCCGACGCTTTTTTGCCGTCTATCTACTGCCTCAGTTTTCAGCCGATTTTCTCCGCTCAAACTCTATACTGTTCTGCTCTTTCTGCTAATGTTTGCTATGACTTTTGGTGTTTATTACTCTTATACTTTTTAAAATATTACACTTTTTTCCTTTAATTTGTCCCATTGAAATGAATGGAAAACTTCCACAATTCTGCTAAAACTTGCTTGTTTTTGAAACTTAACTACTTTGTCATACTTTCACCTAGAAACTCCATTCAAACTTTAAAATGTTCTCAGACTATTGGGCTATTCCTGAATGATTCAGCTTTTTCAGATCTTCTACCGTTTTAATTTTATACCTCTTTAAGTTTTCAGTTGCAAAATTGTGATTTTTCAGAAAATACATGCGTTGCTATGGTTGCTATGCAATTAACTCAGAGTGTGCACTCGTCCTTTCTGAATTTTTCTTCATGTCTGAACAACTTCTTGCTACTCGCTCAATTTCCACTCAACCCCCACAAATTATACATCAAAACGTAGGTATTTTTGTTGGCTTTCAGAAAATGTCACTATCATTGTTGTGGGACTTATAGAGTTTTTGCAAATCTCCTCAGAGTAACATAAAGTCTCAAAACTCTCCATAGAAAGTCAATGGAGAGTTTCTTCAAAATCAGCGCTGGATTTCTAATGAGAGGCATTTTCAAATCGTCATATCTCCTTAACGAAACAAAGTTGAGACATGATGCTTGTGCCAATATATCTTCAGACGTCACTGATGCTCACAATTCAAGAATTTTTTCCTCACCTATTACCGTTTGGCCATGAATTACACTTGTTTGAGGGTAGGAAATTTTTCCCTCGCTCAGATTTCTTCAGATTTCAAACTCTGGAAATGAGGCACTTTTTTCTCTCATCATATCTTTTTGATGGATTTCCACAGAGACATGAAAATTCCCATGACTGTTCACCAAAGCCTGCTGTTTCTTACGATGAAAGAATGATTTTGATGCTCCATATAGATTTAGAGTTACAAAACATTGTTTGAGGGCAAGTCAAGGCAGTTTTGCTTTGCCTCTGCTCAGTTACAGTGTATTACAAGTCATATATCTTTAATAATTTATATTTTATCTCTGATTTATGAAGACCTGCAGATTCCCCCATCTCTTCTGAACAAATCGGTGTCAGAATGAGCGTTCTAGCCCCTACGGTTAGGAAATTATGGAATCCTGAATGTGAGAAATACACTGCAGAAAACTCATAGCTGTCTCTGTGTCTGTGTGTGTAAGTGCTGATTACAGCAGGTGCAGCCAATTTAGCTGACCTAGATATACCAAGCACAGACTCTTAACAGCCACTGTACACTTTGCTCTCTGTGTATGTGTGTGTGAGTATCAATATTTCTCCCATGTTAAAGTATTACTCCTCCATAATAGTATTTGTGCTAAATCAAAGTACTTCTACTACATGTTAGTACTTCTGCTCAATCATAGTATTTCTGCTAAATCGTAGTATTTTTGACAAATCATGGTATTTGTGCCAAATCATGGTTTTGGGGCAGAACCATAATATTTATTTTATGTTATGAGATTACTACTAAGTGGAGGAATGTCTGTTATGTTATAGTATATTTGCTGAATATAGTATATCTGCCAAATCATAGTATTTATCCCAAATCATAGTGTTTATGCAAAATTACAGTATTTCTGCTAAAAAGCAGAAATAGTACCTTTAGCAGAAATTTCTGTCAAAAGATATTATTTATGTTAAAACATAGTATTTCTGCTAAGTCATAGTATTTCTGCCAAATCATAGTATTTGTACTTATTCATAGTACTTGTGCCAAATCATAGTATTTGTACCCAATTATAGTATTTCTGCCATATCATCGTATTTGTGCCAAATCATGGTATTTTTTTGCCAAATCATGGTTTTGGGGCAAATCATGTTATTTGTGTCCAGTTAAAATTTCTGTTATATTATAGTGTTACTACTAAGTCGTAGAATTTCTGTTATGTTATAGTATATCTGCTGATTATAGTATATGTGCCAAATCATAGTATTTATAGCAAATCATAGTATTACTGCCCAAACATAGTATTTCTGCCAAATTGTAGTATTTGTGCAAAACATAGAATTTCTGCAAAATCACATTATATCTGCTATGTTATAGTATTACTACTAAGGCATAGTATTTCTACCAAATCATAGTATTCCTTCAAAATCATAGTATCACTGCAATTTCATAGTATTTGAGCGAAACTGTAGTATTTGTACTAAATCATGGTACTTGTGCCAAATCATAGTATTTTTGCAAATCATATTATTTGAACCAAAACATTGTATTTGTAACGAAGTCATAGTATTTCTTCTAAATCATGGTATTTCACCCAAATCTCAGTAGTTGTGCTAAACCCAGTATTATTGCCAAATCGTAGTATTTGTACTGAAACATAGTATTTGTGCCAATAAGAGTATTTGTACTAAATCATAGTACTTGTGCCAAATCATAGTATTTCTGCCATATTGTGCTAGTTATGCAAAAACATAGACTGTCTGCAAAATCATAGTATATCTGTTATGTTATAGTATTACTACTAAGTCACAGTATTTCTGCCAATTCGTAGTATTTGTACTAAATCATACTACTCGTGCCAAATCATAGTATTCAAATCAAAATATAGTATTTGTACCAAAGCATTGTATTTGTACGAAGTACAGTATTTCTGCCAAATCATAGAATTACTGCAATTTCATAGTATTTTGAGGAATCCCTTTTGTTATAGTATTACTTCTAAGTCATAGTATTTCTGCTTTGTCATAGTATTTGTACTGAAACATAGTATTTCTGCCAAATCATAGTATTACTGCTATTTCATATTATTTGAGTGAAATTACAGTGTTTCTGCAAAGACATAGTATTTCTGCCAAATCATAGTATTACTGCTATTTCATAGTATTTGAGTGAAATTACAGTGTTTCTGCAAAAACATTGGTTGGTATTGGTTTTAGTTACCTTTAGCGTATGCGCTAGTTAGCAATAGCTATGGCAGCCCAGTTATTTTATTGTTTTGGGCTTGTTCCTGCTTTGTTTTTTTTTCCCCTGCAAATTTATGTGAATTTGTACACTGTAATATCGCTGTATTACGTAATGGCTAAGTAGGAGGCTGACTGTTACTAAGTGCATCAGTGTACATAGGTCATCTGTTGTGTTGGAGTGCCCTCTTGTGGCGCCTTTTGGGTAGTGCCTTAGTAAACGTGAACACTGCAAAGAAGTGGTATCAGACTGGTTTGTAGTGGAGGAATTTGTTGCCAGTTTCTTTCATCTTTAATCCGTATTCATGTTGTAATGTAGTAGTACCACAATATGGCAGAAACACTATGTTTTGGCACAAATACTTTGATTTGGTATACTTTAGCTTCTTCACCCCTGTAGGCAAAATTTTCATTTTTTCACCCCTTTTCAGCACAAATTCCAGCTTTTTGGCTGTTTTCAGAAAAACAAAACGCTTTTGAGCAGAAACTCTGCTGATTCATCTCTTTTCAGCGCAACTTATTGCTTCTTTACCTCTTTTCTGCAGAAATTCTGCTGATTCACCTCTTTTCTGCAAAATTTTCAGCCTTTTCACTTCTTCTCAGCACAGTTCTCAGCAGCTTCTGCTCATTTAGCAAAATTGTCTGTTGCTCCATCTCTTGCTTTTGTGAGAATGAGTTTGGTTCAGTGAGATGAGCAGCTACCTTGAGACCACAAGGGCCAGGTTCAAATCCCGGTCATGGCAAAAGCTGTTTTCAGTTTTCTCTTTTGTTCTGCCTCTTTTCTGCAGAAGTTCTGCTCATTCACCTCATCTCTTGTGTTGGAGTGCCCTCTTGTGGCGCCTTTTGGGTAGTGCCTTAGTAAACGTGAACACTGCAAAGAAGTGGTATCAGACTGGTTTGTAGTGGAGGAATTTGTTGCCAGTTTCTTTCATCTTTAATCCGTATTCATGTTGTAATGTAGTAACTTTTGTGGCACAAATACCACAATATGGCAGAAACACTATGTTTTGGCACAAATACTTTGATTTGGTATACTTTAGCTTCTTCACCCCTTTTCAGCACAAATTCCATTTTTTGGGGCTGTTTTCAGAAAAAAAAAACTCTTTTAAGGAGAAACTCTGCTGATTCATCTCTTTTCAGCGCAAGTTTCTGCTCCTTTGCCTCTTTTCTGCAGAAATTCTGCTGATTCACCTCTTTTCTGCAAAATTTTCAGCCTTTTCACCTCTTATCAGCACAATTCTCAGCAGCTTCTGCTAATTTCAGCAGAGTAAGTAATGACACGTCTCTGCAGTTCAAAGGTCGTATGCTCAATCCCACCTTGGTCAACATTTTTTTCCCTACAAATTTATACACTATCACAGACCTCTAATTTATATTGCTAATTTCTTTCACTACAAATGAGTAGTGCAAAACATACTATGTCTGTCTGCAACATCACAGTATATCTGTTATGTTATAGTATTACTACTAAATCACAGTATTTCTGCCAATTCAAGGAGGCTGACTGTTACTAAGTGCATCAGTGTACATAGGTCATCTGTTGTGTTGGAGTGCCCTCTTGTGGCGCCTTTTGGATAGTGCCTTAGTAAATGTGAACACTGCAAAGAAGTGGTATCAGACTGGTTTGTAGTGGAGGAATTTGTTGCCAGTTTCTTTCATCTTTAATCCGTATTCATGTTGTAATGTAGTAGTACCACAATATGGCAGAAACACTATGTTTTGGCACAAATACTTTGATTTGGTATACTTTAGCTTCTTCACCCCTTTTCAGCAAAATTTTCATTTTTTTCACCCTTTTCAGCACAAATTCCAGCCTTTTTGGCTGTATTCAAAAAAAACCAACTCTTTTCAGCAGAAACTCTGCTGATTCATCTCTTTTCAGCGCACGTTTTATGATTTTAGCAGCTTTTCTAATATGGACCTCAGATTCTTGTTAATGCTCCATGGCAGAAATACATACAAGTACCCACCTGATGAAGCAGACAGAGGCAGTACCTCTGATTGGTGAATTTGAGCAGAAACAGGTTGTTTTACCTCTTTTCAGCAGAAATTCTGCTGATTCACCTCTTTTCTGCAGAAGTTTGAGCAGCTTCTGCTCATTTCAGCAGAATTATGAGTCTCTCCACCTCTTCTTTGCAAGAGTGAGTTTGGCTCAGTGAGATGAGTGGCTTCCTTGAGACCAGGAGGGCCAGTTTCAAATCCTGCTCACGGCAGTATTTTTTTTTCACCACTTTTCAGCACAAGTCCCTGCTTTTTCAGGTATTTTCAGCAAAACATCTTTTCGGCAGAATTCTGCTGAAAATTCTGCTTATTCACCTCTTCCGCAAAATTTTCAGCCTTTTCACCTCTTATTAGCACAAATCTCAGCTGTTTTCAGAAAAAACCTCTTGAGAGCAGAAATTCTGCTGATTCATCTCTTTTCAGTGCAACTTTCTGCTTCTTTACCTCTTTTCTGCAGAAATTCTGCTGATTCACCTCTTTTCTGCAAAATTTTCAGCCTTTTCTCCTCTTATCAGCACAATTCTCAGCAGCTTCTGCTCATTTCAGCAAAAGTGTCAGTCTCTCCACCTCTTCATTGGGAGAATGAGTTTGGCTCAGTGAGATGAGTAGCTGCCTTGAGACCAGGAGGGCCGGGTTCGAGTCCTGCTCATGGCAACATAGGAGGGTTTCTTTCACCACTTTTTAGCAAAATTTCGCCGTCTTTACCCCTTTGCAGTAGAATTTTTGCTTTTCACCACTTTTAAGCAAAAATCTCTCCTTCTTCACTTGTTTTCAGCGGAATTTTCAGTTTCTTCACCACCATACAACTTTTGCAACTTTTCATCTTTTTCAGCTTTTCAGCAGACAGCTTCAGCGTTAAGGCATCCCACAGCATTTTCGCAGGAAATGCAAATTTTCTAGTTATTCTTCAAGTTGCTTCCGTGACGTTTTTTTCGTCCGTTAACTACTTCCACAATTTTCAGCCGATTTTCACCGCTCAAATTTTAAACTATTCTGCTATTTTTGCTAATTCCTGCTATGACTTTTGCTATTTTCTGCTCTTATACTTTTTAAAATATTAAGCTTTTTTTCCTTTAATTTGTCCCATTGAAATGAATGGGAAACTTCCATAATTCTGCTAAAACTTACTCTTTTTGAAACTTAACTACTTTCTCATACTTTCGCCTAGAACAACCATTCAAATTTTAAAATGTTCACAAATTATTGGGCTATTCATGAATGATTCAGCTTTTTCATATCTGTTACCGTTTTCATCTTATCCCTCTTTAAGTTTTGAGTTTCATCTTTGTGATTTTTCACAAAATACATGCGTTGTTATGGTTGCTATGCACTTGGTTCTAAGTGAGCCACTGTACCTTTGGCAATTTTCTCTTCATGTCCGAACAACTTCTTGCTACTCGCTCAATTTTCACTCAACCCACACAAATTATACATCAAAACGTAGGTATTTTTGCTGGCTTTCAGAAAATGTCACTATCATTGTTGTGAGATTTATAGAATCTTGGCAAATCTCCTCAGACCAACACAAAGTCAGAAAACTCTCCATAGAAAGTCAATGGAGAGTTTGTTCAAAATCATCGCTTGATTTCTCTAATGAGAGGCATATTCGAATCGTCATATCTCCTTAATGAAGCGAAGTTAAAACATGAGGCTTGTCCCCGTATATCTTCAGACACTCCTGACGCTCACAATTCAAGAATTTTTTTCTCACCTATTACCGTTCTGAAATGAGTTAGACTTGTTTGAGGGTAGGAAATTAGGTCCTTCGCTCAGATTTCTTCAGCTTTCAAACTCTGAAATGAACCACTTTTTCTCTCGTCATATCTTTTTGATAGATTTCCACAAAGACCTGAAAATTTCCATGACTGTTCACCAAAGCCTGTGTCTCTTTACGGTGAAAGAATTATATCGATACTCCAAATAGATTTAGAGTTAGAAAGCGTTGTTTGAGGGCAGGTCAAGGAAGTTTTTGCTTCGCCTCTACTCAGTTATGGTGCATTACAAGTCAAATATCTTTAATAATTCATATTTTAATGATAAATTGTTAACACTTGAAGATTCCCCATCTCTTCTGAACAAAACGGTGTAAGAATGACCGTTCTAGCCCCCTACGGTTAGGAAATTATGGCCATTTGTTTGAGAGGAATCCTCACTATGAGAAATACACTGCAGAAATCCTGTCTCTCTCTGTGCTGAGTGTGTAAAACGGCTGCACCTGTTTTGGCGGAAAAAGTACACAGCCTCTCTGATTGGTGGATTCAAATTTAGCAGCTCCCAGGCTGCTTGACTGACCTAGAAACTTGCTTGTCTCTCCTATGTATGTGTGTGTGTGTGTGTGTGTGTGTGTGTGTGTGTGTGTGTGTGACAGAGAGAGAGAGAAAGGAGGGCGAGAGAGTTTTTATGGGAGCATCTTATTATATGATTTAAATTCAATATATTTAGACTGGTTGACTGAATTTGATCCTGTGTGTGTCTCTGTGCATGTGTGTTTCCATATGTGTCCATATTTGTGATTGTGTCACTGTTATACTTTTTTTTGCTGATTTTTTTTCATTTAACAATTACATTTGAGGGACCCTTAGCATGTTCAGGATTCTTTCAGCTGTCCATTTTGCTTTTCCAATTTTTCTATTTAAGTTATTACTATTGTGTTGAGTCATAGCATTTCTGCTGCTTTTCAGTATTTGTGCTAAATACAGCATTTCTGCAAAATCATACTATGTCTGCTATTTTATGAGATTTGTGCTAAATACAGCATTTCTGCTAAATCATGCTCTTTCTGCTATTTCATAAGATTTGTGCTAAATATAGTGTTTCTGCTATTTCTGCCAAATTTAGTATTTTTGATTAATTAGGGTTTTTCTACCAAATCATAGTACAGTTTTACTGCTTTTTATAGGATTTTTAGAGGATATTTATATTGCTTAATATAGTATTTCTGCTTTTTATAGGATTTGTGCTTAATATAGTTTTTCTAAAAAATGTAGTATTTATGCTTAATCATACTATTTGTATATATTTCTGCCAGGTCCCCAGGCAGCTAATCCTCTGTGAGGACTGATACATATAAAATTTACATATCAGGGCCTGCACGGCTTCCCAGCCAGCCAATCATATCGGAGGTCTGCCCTTTCTTCTCTCGTCATATCTCAGCGACAGATGTACAAAGAGCAATGCAAATCACAGTCAAAGTACACCAAAGTACGCTGATTCACCCAGTACAAGAATTATGCTTCTAGTCCACCTAGTTTTTGAGTTACATGACATTTTGTAACTCCAAAAAACAGCGTTTTTCGCCTCTCACCGCAATCTAATTCTGACTGCTCATCACCCTGTTTTCCAGGCGCTCGCTCTCTTTCCCAGTGGCGCAGTTGGTAATGACAGGTCTGCAACCCAAAGGTCGTGGGTTCAATTACACCTTGGGCAACATGTTTTTTTCCCCTACAAATTAATACACTATCACAGACCACTAATTCATATTCATCATTTATTACAATTCTGCAAACTTTTATGATTTTAGCAGCTTTTCTAATATGGACCTCAGATTCTTGTTAACACTCCATGGCACAAATACTGTTCCCTTTAGGCTCTGTGTATGTGTGTGTGTATCAATATTTCTCCCATTTTAAAGTATTACTCCTCTATAATTGTATTTCTGTTAAATCAAAGTACTTTTACTACATCTTAGTACTTCTGCTCAATCATAGTATTTCTGCTAAATCATAGTATTTCTACTATATTATATTTTTCTTTCTAAATATAGCATTTCTGCTATATAATTGTATTACTGCTATGTTATAATATTTGTGCTAAACCAGAGTATTTCTGCTGAAACATAGTATTTCTGCCAAATGATAGTATTTCTGTCAAATTACAGTATTTGTGCTAAAACATAGTATTTTTTTTAAAAATTTCAATATTAATAGTAAATTACAGTGTCTCTGGTAAATCGCAGCATTTCTGCTATGTTGTACTGTTTTTCTAAATCATAGTATTTCTTTAATGTTTAAGAATGTTTGGCTAAATATATTCTTTCTGTTATCTTATACTATTTCTCCTAAATTCTTGTATTTTTGAGAAGTTATCGTGTTTCTGGTAAGTTACAATATTTCTGCTAAGTTCTGCTATGCTATTGTATTTCTGCCAAGTATTATGTTTCCTCTAAGATATTGCAGTTCTGTTAAGTTACTACATTTTAGCAAAGTTCCTTTGCTTCTGCAAAGTTTTTACAAATTCTGCAACTTTTCAGCTTTTTCTGCTAGTTTCAGCAGACAGCTTCAGCATTACAGCATCCACACTGCATTTTCGCAGGAAATGCAAATTTTTCTAGTTATTATTCTTCATCTTCAAGTTGCTTCCGTACGTCTTTTGGCCTTTAACTACTTCCACAATTTTTGTGCTATTTTCACCGTTCAAATTTCACAATATTCCGCTATTTTTCCTCTTTCCGGCTATGACTTTTGGTATTTATTACTATTATACTTTTTGAAATATTACGTTTTTTTCCTTTAATTTGTCCCATTGAAATGAATGGGAAACTTCCACAATTCTGCTAAAACTTGCTTGTTTTTGAAACTTAACTACTTCCTCATTCTTTCACCTAGAACAACCATTCAAACTTTAAAATGTTCACAAATTATTGGGCTATTCCTGTGTGATTCAGCTTTTTCATATCTGTTATCATTTTAATCTTATCCCTCTTTAAGTTTTGAGTTTCATTTTTGTGATTTTTCACAAAATACATGCGTTGTTATGGTTGCTATGCACTTCGCTTTCAGTGAGCCACTGTAAGTTTCGCAGTCTTCTCTTCATGTCCGAACAACTTCTTGCTACTCGCTCAGTTTTCACTCAACCCACACAAATTATACATCAAAACGTAGGTATTTTTGCTGGCTTTCAGAAAATGTCACTATCATTGTTGTGGGTTTTATAGAATTTTGGCAAATCTCCTCAGACCAACACAAAGTTAGAAAACTCTCCATAGAAAGTCAATGGAGAGTTTGTTCAAAATCACCGCTTGATTTCTCTAATGAGAGGCATATTCGAATCGTCATATCTCCTTAACGAAGCGACGTTAAGACATGAAGCTTGTCCCGATATATCTTCAGATACTCCTGACGCTCACAATTCAAGAATTTTTTTCTCACCTATTACCGTTCTGGAATGAGTTACACTTGTTTGAGGGTAGGAAATTCGTCCTTCACTCAGATTTCTTCAGATTTCAAACTCTGGAAATGAGGCAATTTTTTCTCTCGTCATATCTTTTTAATGGATTTCCACACAGACCTGAAAATTTCCATGACTGTTCACCAAAGGCTGCTGTCTCTTACGGTGAAAGAATGATATCAATACTCCAAATAGATTTAGAGTTAGAAAGCGTTGTTTGAGGGCAAGTCAAGGCAGATTTGCTTTGCCTCTACTCAGTTATGGTGCATTACAAGTCAAGTATCTTCAATAATTCACATTTTAGTGATAAATTGTCAACACTTGAAGATTCCCCCATCTCTTCTGAACAAAACGGTGTAAGAATGACTGTTCTAGCCCCTACGGTTAGGAAATTATGGTCATTTGTTTGAGGGGAGTCCTCACTATGAGAAATAGACTACAAAAATCCTGTCTCTGTGCTGCGTGTGTGTAAAAACGGCTGCACCTGTTTTGGCGGGAAAAAGTACACAGCCTCTCTGATTGGTGGATTCAAATTTAGCAGCTCCCAGGCTGCTTGACTGACCTAGAAAGTTGCTCCTCTCTCTCTGTGTGTGTGTGTGTGTGTGACAGAGAGAGAGAGAGGGAGAGAGAGAGAAAGCCTTTTTATGGGAGCATCTTATTGTATGATTTAAATTCAATATATTTAGACTGGTTGACTGAATTTGATCCTGTGTGTGTCTCTCTGTGCATGTGTGTTTCCATATGTGTCCATATTTGTGATTGTGTGACTGTTATACTTTTTTTTTTTTTTGCTGATTTTTTTTTTTTTCATTTAACAATTACATTTGAGGGACCCTTAGCATGTTCAGGATTTTTTCAGCTGTCCATTTTGCTTTTCCAATTTTTCTATTTAAATTATTACTATTGTGCTAAGTCATAGCATTTTTGCTGCTTTTCAGTATTTGTGCTAAATACAGCATTTCTGCTAAATCATACTATTTCTGCTACTCTATAAGATTTGTGCTAAACAGCTGTTTGTCTGACCTAGAAACATGTTGTTAACAGCCCCTGTTCACTTTCTGCTGCTGCTGTGTGTGTGTGTGTGTGTGTGTGTGTGTGTGTGTGTGTGAGAGAGAGAGAGAGAGAGAGAGAGACACACACACACACACAAAGACCCTTTTTAGGGCAGCATCTCATTGTTGGATAAAAATATAATATATTCAGACTGGTTGACTGGCATAGACCCTGTCTGTGTGTCTCTCTATGTACATTTGTGTATCCCTATTTGATTTCTTGTGTATTTGTTGATTTGTGTATCCATATTTGATTTTGTGTGTATCTGTTGGCTGTTCTTATTTGTTTTTTTTCTAAATGTATTTTTGTTTTATTTTTTCACAGGTGAACAACAATTAGTTTTCAGCGAACTTAACCATGTTCCTTTTTATTCAGCTTGTCATTTTACCTTTCCAATATTTTCACTTAAGTTATTACTATTCTGCTCAATCATAGTATCTGTTCCAAATCATTGTTATTAAGCTATATTGTAGGATTTCTGCTAAATCATAGTATTTCTACTATATTATATTTTTCTTTCTAAATATAGCATTTCTGCTATAGAATAGTATTTCTGCTATGTTATAATATTTGTGCTAAACTGGAGTATTTTTGCTAAAACATAGCATTTATTTAAAATTACAATATTCATAGTATATTACAGTGTCTCTGGTAAATCACAGCATTTCTGCTATGTTGTACTGTTTTTCTAAATCATAGTATTTCTGTAATGTTTAAGAATGTTTGGCTAAATATATTCTTTCTGTTATCTTATACTATTTCTCCTAAATTCTTGTATTTTTGAGAAGTTATCGTGTTTCTGGTAAGTTACAATGTTTCTGCTAAGTTCTGCTATGCTATTGTATTTCTGCCAAGTATTATGGTTCCTCTAAGATATTGCAGTTCTGCTAAGTTACTACATTTTAGCAAAGTTCCTTTGCTTCTGCAAAGTTTTTACAATTTCTGCAACTTTTCAGCTTTTTCAGCTGTTTTTAGCAGACAGCTTCAGCATTACAGCATCCACACTGCATTTTCGCAGGAAATGCAAATTTTTCTAGTTTTCGTTGTGCTGACTTTTTACAGTCAGTTACAATAACTCGTACTGCGTACTAGCTAGCATGACGGAGTTTATATTCAGCTGGGTGGGTGCTATGATGTTACTGATAGTGAACTTTATTTTATTCATAAGGTTAGTTAGTAGAGTTGCCAATGGCTCCTAAAAAAAATGGAATAGTCCGTCATTCAGAGAAAATATTACGGGTTTCGTATTGAGCTGAGAAGAGACGCAGTTTGTCCCGGTGTTCCAGATCTACTGGCGTTTAGATCTACTGGCGTTTAGATCAACTGGCGTTGGTCAAACAGATGTGTGGCAGTCTTGCGTTTCAGGAGCTGCTACCGACAAACCAGCAAAAAAAATGCCAAATGTGTCATCTGTGACACTTGTGAGGTTATCTCAAACACACTCCGTCAATCTTGATGCAGTTGAACAAGAAAATGTTTAAAAATGTTGCGAGTTTACCTGGTGATATCCTCATACGCGACGCGATCGCGAAAACAGCAAACAATTAACACCACGCCGATGTTGTTCACAGGACAGCAAGAGTAAACGATCGGGAGACTCTTGTCGTCGTTATCGTTCCCCTCGCACGTTTTATTTCTCCGGTTTCATTGGATTAACCACACTTATACAGACTGTATATAACTACCAACTCTCCAGCCATGTTGATGGATTGCCTATATTGGCTGGAAATATTCATTTCCAGAGAAAAGACACAGACAGAAGATGCTTACAGGATGTGATGTGACAACACTAATGAACTATTGATGTGTCATATTTGTCCAAGGCGTATTTCATTGTTATGGAAAAAGAGAATATTAAAATCATGATGACCAATTGGAGTGGTGATTTCTATGACTTTGTGTATATAATTTGGAATTTTGTACAAATGTAGGCCAATAATAAATATATGATATCATTTCATTCATTTCAAAGGTTTATTTGCATGACGCACAAACAGACACAATTGAAAGGTACAAATGTATTGTGCATGAAACGAATTCAAACGTGGTGCAGATGTGTGTCACAAGTTGATCTGGCTGTAGGCTGTGGCACTTGGCCAGAGGTGGCGCTGGTTGACTCGAGTCCATGTTAGTGCACACAAAGTAAACTGCACGCTTTAGCTGTGAAGCAAAAACGCTGAAACCGGAGAAATAAAACGTGCGAGGGGGACGATAACGACGACAAGAGTCTCCCGATCGTTTACTCTTGCTGTCCTGTGAACAACATCGGCGTGGGGTTAATTGTGTGGATGCCCTCAAAGGCATCCACACTATTGAGTTCCTGTTTCTCTTTATTGTGTGGATGCCCTCAAAGGCATCCACACTATTGAGTTCCTGTTTCTCTTTATTGTGTGGATGCCCTCAAAGGCATCCACACTATTGTTTTCCTGTTTCTCTTTATTCTTTATTGTGTGGATGCCTTCACAGGTATCCACACTATTGAGTTCATGTTTCTCTTTATTGTGTGGATGCTGTAGGTTTCTCTTTATTGTGTTGATGCTGGAAGCATCCACACTATTGTTTTCCTGTTTCTCTTTATTGTGTGGATGCCCTAAAGGGCTTCCACACTATTGAGTTCCTGTTTCTCTTTATTGTGTGGATGCCCTAAAGGGCTTCCACACTCTTGTGTTCCTGTTTCTCTTTATTGAGTGGATGCCCTCAGAGGCATCCACTCTATTGAGTTCCTGTTTCTCTTTATTGTGTGGATGCCCTCAAAGGGCTTCCACACTATTGAGTTCCTGTTTCTCTTTAAACTTTATTCTTCAAGTTGCTCCCCCGTTTTTCAGCACTTAACTACTCCCTCAGTTTTCAGCCGATTTTCTCCGTTCAAACTCTAAACTGTTCTGCTATTTCTGCAAATTCCAGCTATATCTTTTGGTGTTTATTACTATTATACTTTTTAAAATATTACACTTTTTTCCTTTAATTTGTCCCATTGAAATGAATGGAAAACTTCAGAAATTCTGCTAAAACTTGCTTGTTTTTGAAACTTAACTACATCCTCATACTTTCACGTAGAAACTCCATTCAAACTTTAAAATGTTCTCAAAGTATTGGGCTATTCCTGTATGATTCAGCTTTTTCAGACCTTCTACCGTTTTAATCTTATCTCTCTTTAAGTTTTCAGTTGCAAAATTGTGATTTTTCAGAAAATACATGCATTGCTATGGTTGCTATGCAATTAACTCACAGTGAGCGCTGGTCTGTTCTGAATTTTCTCTTCATGTCTAAACAACTTCTTGCTACTCGCTCAATTTCCACTCAACCCCCACAAATTATACATCAAAACGTAGGTATTTTTGCTGGCTTTCAGACAATGTCACTATCTTTATTGTGAGATTTACCATTTTTTCGCAATTTGCCTCGAAGTAACACAAGGTCTGACAACTCCCCATTCAAAGTCTATGGGGAGGTTTTGAAATTCAGAGCTGAAATTCTGTAACGGGAGGCATTTTCAAATCGCCATATCTCTTGAACAAAGTAAAGTTAGGACATGAGGCTTGTGCCAATATATCTTCAGACACTGCTGACACTCACAGTGGAAGCAGTTTTTACAATTATCTTACCGTTGAGCAATGAATTACGTTTGTTTGAGGGGTGGAAATCTGTCCTCCTCTCAGATTTCAAACTCCGAAAATGAAGCCGTTTCTTCTCTCGTCATATCTCCGCGACAGAGGTACAAAGAGCTATGAAAATCGCAGTCAAAATATACCAAAGTCCGCTGATTCACCCAGTACAAGAATTATGCTGCTAGCCCTCCTAGTTTTTGAGTTACATGACATTTTGTAACTCCAAAAAACGGCGTTTTTCGCCTCTCACCGCGATCTATTTTTTGACTGGTCATGCCTGTGTTTTTCAGCCGCCTGCCCCCTTACCAGGTGGCGCAATCAGTAATGACACGGGTCTGCAGCTCAAAGGTCCTGGGTTCAATCCCACCTTGTTCAACTTTTTTTTTTCACTACAAATGTATACACTATCACAGACCTGTAATTTATTTTGCTAATTTATTAGAATTCTGCAAAGTTTTATGATTTTTGCAGCTTTTCTAATATGGACCTCAGATTCCTGTAACATGGCAGAAATACATACAAGTACACAGCCTGATGAAGCAGACAGAGGCAGTACCTCTGATTGGTGAATTTGAGCAGAACCAGGTTGTTCTGCCTCTTTTCAGCAGAAATTCTGCTGATTCATCTCTTTTCAGCGCAACGTTCTGCTTCTTTGCCTCTTTTCTGCAAAGATTCTGCTGATTCACCTCTTTTCTGCAAAATTTTCAGCCTTTTCACCTCTTATCAGCACAATTCTCAGCAGCTTCTGTTAATTTCAGCAGAATTGTCAGTCTGTCCACCTCTTCTTTGTGAGAATGAGTTTGGGTCAGTGAGATGAGTAACTGCCTTGAGACCAGGAGGGCCAGGTTCAAATCCTGCTCACAGCAAAATTACTTTTCAGCAAAAATTTCTCCGTCTTTACCCCTTTTCAGTAGAATTTTTGGCTTTTCACCACTATTCAGCAAAGATTTGTGCTTCTTCACCTGTTTTCAGCAGAATTTTCAGTTCTTCATCTCCATACAATTATTTGCAACGTTTCATTTTTTTCAGCTATTTTCAGCAGACAGCTTCAGCGTTAAGGCATCCACACAGCATTTTCGCAGGAAATGCAAATTTTTTTCTAGTTGTTTGCTGTTTTCGCAATCACGTCGCTCATGAGGATATCACCAGGTAACCTCGCGACATTTTTAAACATTTTGTTGTTCAACGGCATCAAGAGTGACGGAGTGTGTTTGAGATAACCTCACAAGTGTCACAGATGATACATTTGGCGTTTTTTTTTACTAGTTTGTCGGTACCAGCTCCTGAAACGCAAGACTGCCACACATCTGTTCGACCAACGCCAGTTGATCTAAACGCCAGTTGATCTGGAACACCGGACTTCAGCTAGAATGAAAAAAAAGACAAAGCTGGAGTTATTCTGTTGCTACGCTGCACAGCTGCCTCTTCTTCTCTCATTCTGTCCCCCTCCCTCTTCTGTTGCTACTTAAATCATGAAACTGATCAATGATCAGCTGATCGGCTTTTCTCTCTTGTTTATCGCTCACTTTGCGCTAGAAAGAGGAAACCAGCGGTCACGCTAAACAACAGCAGCACCTTTAAGCTTGATCAGCTGTTGTTAGAATTTATTTAATATTAAATTCTAGTATCAGCTGATGTTTGCTGGAGCCACAGTTGTAAAAGCTGCTGGTCATGATGTCGGTTTGGATATGTGGTGAGAGGGAAACATGAAGGTGAAACCAGGAGATGTCCTTACTGAATCATCAGAGCTGAACAGGTGATGGAGAAACAGGTTTACCTTTTAGGTGACATGGATGAGTTGAAGGGAAGTGATTAAATGTTTCTGAGAGACAAATAACACCAGGATCATTTGTAGCTGACAGCTGGTAACTGTGCAGGGGCGGGTCTAGCAAAGTTTTGCCAAGGGGCCAGGTAGGGCATTAACAGGGAAAGGGGGGCACAAAGAAATACTTTTCTTACTTATTCTCATTTAAAATATCTCGCTTTTATTAAATAATTATTTGAATCTTGCGAACAAAGTTTTTATCTGACGTAAAATGTATAGAAATCATACATATACCAAAAAGACAGTGTACATCACTGTCACAACAGTGTTTGTTCTCATTCAAAGGCTTTATGGCTTTAATACCTGGTGGGCCGGTCTCTGGTCAAAATGCCCGATTTTTTGTCCCAGTACAGCCCCGCAGGTTAATACTGGCAGTGTCACCATGCCAGTTGACTGTATTTCATCATCAGCCAGTGTTGTTCTTTATACATCAATATTACCAAAGTTTACCATAAGGCAGCATAGAAAGTATTTACTTGCTTTCAGGTTTTATTCAAATGTTAGTCTTTTCATTTGTTTCCCCATTTTTTCTGTTTCAAAATCAAACACCAGTTTGTGAGAAGATGATCTTTTTTTAATAGGCAGATAAAGTTTTGCATTGGCTTATTTGCCAGTTGTATGTTAAAAATGTTCGTATTTTAATATTCAAAAATGTTTTTGCCCAAAACATATGTGCACTATATGTCAGTAAAAATACTATGCAAATATTGCTGTCCTTGAATGCTGAGTAAACACTGACATAGCACTGATTGTATCTCTTGTACTTCATCAACGCAGTATCTAAAAACTTTGCACCGTAGTGGTTAAAACCTCATTCTAATAAGAGTCAAAAGCTAATTCAGTTATTAGGTTTATAGGGCTATTGAATGATGGTTAACGGTTGGTAGAATTTTTTTTAACATTATCTGCCAATTACATCTGCCACCCTTCTCCAAATCTGTGCCCCTACCTGGCCCCCCCAACAAAAATTTTCTAGACACGCCACTGTCAGAGCGTAAACACCTAAGTCTGATATCAGGTTGTTCTTCTGCATGATTGCCTGTTCATGATTAATATATGACAGCTAAGATCTGTTTCTGTGATCTCTGCTCATATTTTTCTGTTCATGGAGAATATGCGATGCACGTTAGTGTTCAGGATGAGTTCATACTCATCTTGCATGTGTGTGTGCATCAAGATTGATTAATGTTTCCGTGTTTCTCTTTACTCCTCACAATATTCACATATTCCTCATGTGCACTTTTTTCTGCATATGCAACAGAGTAAAACCTGCAGCAAAGCTCATGATATTCCATCTGAGAAATTGCACAATGAGTTATATTTCATTCAAATGTTTTTTGGATTAAAATCAGAGAGTAAATGTTGGAAACTTTCCACGTGACCGACGGCTGCTGCAGGCTGTGGGTGGAGCCCAACCCTCCCCCTCTCTCATTTCTTGTAAAACAAAACTTACTGCATTACTTTCATTTTCTCTGTGAAATCTTATTTTTTTTATTTTCAGATTTATAGTGAATTATAAATAAACTATAAAATCCCATGAACTGCAAAAAGCTTCAGTAGAATTTTCTTTTTTTAATTTGCTCTGAGTTTACCTTGGCAATGAAGTACCACACAACACAAAGAAGAGACTAAATATGACATGAGCACAAAATTTGCATCAAATTTGAAATTCAAATCATTCATGTTTTACTAAGATAGGTGGTACTGATTTACCTGACTTATCCCTGACCTGACTCTTCTGTACTCTCCCATTTTTAGTCTCTGAGTAGTTGTAGTCATAATATTACTTTGACTTAAGTTCCTTTAACGGCAAAAGCAGAATAAACATTTGTGTTTTCTATTCAGTTTTATTTATATGCAGCTGTTTTCTCTTTAGTTTTTGATGCTCTTTAATACTTCCTATTTAAAAGTTGAGGAAATGATGAGCAAAAGAAAATCTCAAATATAACAACACCCAAACTGAGGACAGACTGTGTTACCAAACTACACCCACCATTTTATCTCAGTTCATTGTACTTGTTAAACCACATTTAACTGAGTTGCCCTTTGAGTAACAAACTGCTCACTGTTTAAAACATATCAGGATATTATCAAGATCTGCTGTAAGAGCCATTATGACTGCAGCAATCATTTACATGATGATATGTCAATCATCAGTCATGCTGACTATCTGGTTCGATGGTAAGATGGTTTCTTGTTGCCTCTTCTTTCAAGATGCTCCAGTGTCACCTCAGCTCTAATTACAGAACTTTTTGTAGAAACGTTCCTAAGCAAAACTAAATATTTGATCTCGATTCTGTGTTTAATTTTTTTGAAGGAAAACCCATTGACTGTGACTTATACCATTACCCATGGTGTTGAGCGTCCACCTTTCCAGCTGCTCCCTCTGTGGTCTGAGCCCCTCAGAGTCTGTTTTTAAGGTGACAACTCCAGTTCATCCTTCTGACAGATTAACGCACACTCACATCCCACGAAGTAGCAACATCTACTCCTAATTATACACAGTTCATATTAAAACCATTGTTGAAAAACTCTTCTAATAAGTCATATATATCACCTTAGTTTGTTTTGTGTCTTTTTTTCCATGGTGTCTTCTGTACCTCGTTTTGGTGAGCCAAGCAGGATGAATGATGCTTGAGTGGACACTCACAAAAACACAGAGGTGCCCCTGTGATAGCCCTGCATAACAACAACAGATTGTGAATGCAGTGAATCAGAGGTCTGCAGAAGAGTGCATCTCTGCAGCTTCCGTGTTGGCTGATTTCTCACAAACACAGTCCAACATAGGTCTCACATTAATAATTTGCACTGATGAGGAACAGGAGGTCAGACAGCTTCTTACATAATTCTGCACTTTACTAATTCATGGTCTCTCCTTATTGAACTATTTCTTATCTTCAGAGTTGCTTAAAATAATGCTTAACATGGTTTAAATTCTGCTTATGTACACGACTCAGAGCAAACATCAAGACTTTCATCATGAGCCCATGATAAAAGGGCATGATGAAAGATAAAACAAACATACGCAGACAGTCATCATGGTTGCGTGCTTTCTCAGAGCGAGTTCCACCCTACAGGGAAATGTGATACTGGACTTTCCATGTGAGTCAAATGACAGTTATTAGAAACATTGTGTGCCGCTCAGTCCTTTTTTTTGGTTTGGTATGAGTGAAATAAAACTATTTCCTTTATGGAAGTAAAAAGGGGCTGTTTAAGGCTCTAATCTTTAGGGCCCTACATGATCAAGCTCCCCAATATTTATCTGACCTGCTGAAACCACATCCATCTTCTCGAGCTTTAAGGTCATTAGATCAGCGACTGCTGGTCAATGTTCCCTCTAAGCTGCGCATGTGCGCAATTGCGCACTGCTAACACGGTCTCTGCACGCAGAAAATCTGTGTTGCGCACACACAAAAAAAAATCTAACCTGATTTGAAATTAAAATAAATACGTTAACAATTCTGTTTTGCAGTGTTAGTCAGTAAGTGCCTGGCTGCTCCAGTATGGGATTAGAACGATGCCACCTTATCCCATAGTCCAGCCAATAATGCGTATATACGTAGCCAATCAACGTGGTTGACAGGCTATGACAGCGTCCTTATGTGCCAACACCGGTGTTTTAGCTAGCAAAGCGACGTGGCTGATGTGGAGTGAAGCCACGTTAATGACAATGTGTACAACCAATGGAGATGTGAGCAGGACAGATGGAACAACCGACGGAAAAAGTGTGGACTTTGTGTGTGGACCAGTTTTTAAATTGTATTGATAGGCCACATAAAACCAGAGTTATGATACAAACGTTCGCAATGTTTGTTTTTTTCCTGAACACTATCGTTGTTTATATTTACTTTAAGAAACGGTAAAAACTGTGTTTTATAAGGAAAACCCTCGAAAGCACTCTCCACCTGTGAGCAACCCCCCACCCCCACAGCCTTGGTGGAAAAATGTACAATGTCGACCAATCAAAAATTAATATGGCAACATGGCATTTAGTATTTAGGAAGGGGGGAAGTTTTAGGAGTGACAGTGGTGTTTTGAGATGTAAGAGATTTGCGACGTTTAGCGCAAATCTTGTGTAGTTAGTGTGTAGTGTAGTCAATAGTTTTGTTGTGTGTGTCAGAACAATGAGGCGACTGCTGAATGTTACAGGTGTTACAGGAGTGATACATCTCCTGTTGTCAGGCCTGCAGGTATCAGGCTGTTGTTCTCCTTTATCTCATAGTGGACAGAAATAATTTTTTGGAGTGGCACAAATAATTTGTGTGGCATCAAATTTGATGCAGAACAGCTGATTGTTCTGTAAATATTTTGAAATGTTTATTTAAAAAAACGCCTTGGCTGCATTTTTAGATAAAGAGATGCAAAAAACTTTGTTGTTTGCATAACCCTTTTTTGAAGAAGTAACTATATAATTTATTGCCCAACACTGGTCATTATATACTCACACTCATAATACAAGTCAGAGCCAAAAAAAGAAGAAAGTTGTGTTTTCAAAATTGGAATTCAAGTTATTTTTTACTTCCAATAGTGTTAACATACTGCACAGGTCATGGACAAGATTTTTTTTTTTTTTTTTCATTGTAAGTGGGCTAAAGCAGTTAAATAAAAGTAGTCTGACATTAATGGAAATGCTTTGATTATTATTATAATAAACCATGTATCTTGGATGGATTAGATGCTGGCGTGACCACAGTGTACATGTCTGCTTTTGCTCACAGTGGTCCAAGGGATCGCTCAGGGAGTTTGTGTGTTCGCTCAGACACATGAAAAATTAGAGGGAACATTGCTGCTGGTAGTACTGCGCACTTTCAGGCAGTGTCACCACAGTTGTGGAATTCTCTTCCACTGTATGGACTCCATTGATTCTTTTGAAAAACAGCTCAAGACATTTTTATTTAGAAAAACATTTGATTAATTTCCTCTTATGTTGTTTTTATTGTTTTACATTGCTGTTTTATTTACTCTTTCATTGTTTTAGATTTCCATTTCGTGTGTTGTAAAGCACTTTGTGAGTTTTTATCTGTGAAAAGCGCTATATAAATAAATTGTACTTACTACTTACATGTAGACCATCAGAACCACTTTAAGCAATGATGGCTCAGTGCTTAAAGTGGCTCTGGAAATGTTGTGTGGGCCAGAATTTATGAGGTGGGTCTAAAATGAGTGCCTTGTGGCTTAAATATCACAACACACCTGACTTGCATGAGGCACCCATGCTCACTCTAATGCTGTCAGTGAATGCCAGGTTATCAACAAATTACACATAGACAGCCTACTGAGGAAATACAATAAATTATTAAAACAGCATGTAAATGAAACTTTAACTCACAGCTCTTCCACCACATTCTATGGTTTTAACCATATTATCTTAACCATCATTTGAGACATACTTGACATTTAAAGCACATTTCAGTTGAAGTTATTCATCAGCAGTTTATTTTGGCCACATGATGACTTTAAGAGGAAGAATCTGCTTCTTGTAAAACACAAAGTCAATCTACAGGAAAAGAAACAAGGTTCAAGCTGACAATGCACCACTGATTAAGCTGATCCAATCACATTTTGTGTCTCTGGGACAGGATCAGCAGGTTTCCAAAATCAACACTGTTCAATGACACACCAGTAGAAAGAATCCATGCATTAATTCTTTTAAAATTAAGAAATACAACACAACAAAACAGAAACATGAAAATTAAGTCAACATTGTTGTACTTTAATTGTATTTTTGTGTGTTTTTTATTCATGACTTTATGTAAAATTTGCAAATAAATGCAACATTTCCTGGAAAGATCATCAGCATGTGATTCACAGAAACTGATCACAGGAGAGAGACTCATTCTACTGGGTAAAATGATACCCTCAGATGTAGATTATGTGTTACTAAAGAGGAAGCTCTCTGTTCTCTTTTGAAACTTCAGACTGAAAAAAAGCTTTGATTCTCAGTCCTGGATCCAACTTTTTCAAAAATCTTCCATTTACAACTCCCCCACCCTGTAATAAAAGCTTAATTTTGTAGTCTGTAATTACAGGAACAGGCTCAGACCTGTCTGTAAAAGCCCAAGCATGACCCAGATTAGAGTTCACTGTCAGATATACTTTCTTTCCTTGCTGTTCAAATGTCAACATATACAGACAGGTAATGGCTGTTTTTCCACCTGTTGTTGCCTGAAGCAAAGATCAAGAGGATGTGCTGTGTGTACTTTGGCTCTGGTTCAGCAGGATATCAAAGAGCTCAGACACATAATAACATGATCAGCAAACAGCTTTTATTTTCACTTTTGTCAAACAGAAATTCAGCCATGGCTTTACTGTTTTCCACAGTGAAAAATCATTTTTATCAAGCCAATTCTGAATAGAAATGACCAAAATGCTGCAATCTGGAAACAATAAAAATATAATCTACAAATTTTACATGTAAACTATTTTAATACTATAAAAAGGACAATTTGTTAAATTCAGGTACATATACAGTCATATATTGTACTTAATAAGGTAAATCTGAGGGATTTACAGCAAAAAGAGGGAAACATAAGCACTCGGTAATAGTGCAGGCAGGACTCCTGTATATATGCACAGACCAACAATGTGGAGCAGTTAAAACAGAGGAGCTCCTTGAGCCTAAACAGCAAAAATCAAACCAGAGTTTTTATATTTTCAACATATTGCAAAGGGATTGTGGTCCACAACCTGGTCCACATCTGCTAACATGTGATTATAATTATTATTTTGTTTTTAGATATTATCACAATTTTATTTTATCAATGGTTTAAATTGCTCTTAGTCTGGCTCATCACCTGGGACCTGTTTGTCATGGGAGACCCTACCAGGAGTTGAACGCTCCAGACAACTCAGCTCACAAACCCCTCCACCAGGATAAGGTGGCAATTCAAGGAGGGGGTCACATGTTTTATTGCAAATTGGACCAGACCCAGTTCATGTCGTGAACTCTGTGCAATACCCAGTGTTACGTCCCCACTTAAAAACCAAGTGTTGACCGGGGTGGGGGGTAACACAAAGAGAAAAAGAAAACATGAACTACTGGAAAATTAAAGTCATTAAACACGATTTATTGCCCAAAACTACTAAAAACACAGGGAAGCTCTCCTCGTCGGGGTCTCCAAGGCCAAAACAACAAACAAAACACCCCCTTTAGCTAAAAATCAAACCAAGAATTCTCTAACCAAAACAAAATACAATGACTGAGCTCCCTGTCTAACCAAAACAGGAGAAAACAGTTAAAACAAAAATGGCAGAGAACCCCTACCTGCTTCCACAACGATGAACTAATTAACACAGGGCACACCTATGCTTACAATAAAAGAAAGAAAAACAAAGTTTCACAGAGTTTTAAGTTCTCTCTCTCTCTCTCTCTCTCTCTCTCTCTCTCTCACACACACACACACACACACACACACACACACACACACACACACACACACACACACACACACACACACTAAGGCCTGCTGCCCAAAACACTATGGCTCACAGCTCTGGCAAAATGGGGGAAATGGCAGGGGTGTGGCAGTTTAGGATGGCAGACTATATGCCGTGGCTGACGAGCTGAAACACCCCTCAGCTGTGGCTCATGAGGCACACCTGCAACACAAGAAAAGGAAAAAAAACTCTCTCCCCGAGGGAGAGCCACCAGAGGTCAGCGACCGTAACACCCCCCCACATAAAATATCACATACAGTGAAGCAGACACACTTTTAACAACTGTCACCAAGTCCGTTATTGAGGTTAACACTGGGTCCTGGACAGTGCATCAGCCACCACGTTGTCGATACCTCTCTGGTGTCGGATGTCTATGTTGTACTCCTGAGCAAGCAACGCCCATCTCATCAGTCTTTGGTTGTGATTGTACATGTTTTAGGAATACTGGAGGGTTATGGTCAGTATAAACCATAACAGGAGTGGTGGTTGCCCCCACGTACACATCGAAATGCTGCAGAGCAAGCAACATGGCCAGGGTTTCCTTCTCATTGGTGGAATAGTTGAGTTGATGAGGCTTGAACTTAGCTGAGAAGTAGGAAACCGGGTGACTGATGCCATCAACTCCATCCTGTAGCAGTACTGCCCCAGCACCAGTAGCGCTTGTGTCCACTTCCAGCTTGAAGGCCTTGCTGAAGTCCGGAGCAGCCAGTACAGGGGCACTGCAAAGGAGAGACTTGGCACAGTCAAATGCATGTTGACACTCAGCAGTCCATACGAAGGGTTCCTTTGGACTGCACAGATGAGTCAGGGGAGCCACTACTGTCGAAAAGTTCCGGCAGAAACATCTGTAGTAGCCCACTAGACCCAAGAAGCGCCTGAGCTCCCGTCTTGTGGTGGGCACCGGGTAGCTCAGTACGGCCTCCACTTTTGCATTCACGGGACGCACCTGGCCGTGTCCTACTTGTTTTCCGAGGTATGTCACTACCGCCTTGGCAAATTCACACTTTGCCAGGTTCAGAGTTAGGGAAGCCTGGGTTAAACGAGCAAAAACATCCCTCAGAGTACTCACATGATCAGTCCAGCAAGAAGAATATACCACAATGTCATCCAAATACACATTACAATTGTTAATGTCCGCTAACACAAAGTTCATAAGTCGTTGGAAAGTGGCTGGTGCATTCCGCATGCCAAACACCATCACTGTGTACTGCAAGAAATGGTCTGGAGTAACAAATGCTGAAATATCAGACGCTCTGCTAGTTAGAGGAACATGCCAGTACCCTTTTAACAGATCTAGCTTTGTTATGTAGGTGGCAGCTCCAATACTGTCTATGCAGTCTTCCATGCGAGGCAACGGGTATGAGTCAGGGACTGTGACTGCATTTACCCTCCTAAAATCAGTGCAAAAACGAGGAGAACCATCTGACTTTGGTGTCAGCAGACATGGAGAGCTCCAAGAGCTATGGCTAGGTATCGCCAAACCATTTTCGAGCAGGTACTGTACCTCTTTTTTCATTAATTCCCTCTTGAGTGGGGGGCACCGGTATGCGTGTTGCTTAGTAGGGCACGCATCACCCACGTCAATGTCGTGCTGTAACACCAGGGTTCTAGATGGTACATCCCCAAACAGACTAGGGTGCGCTTGGATCAGATTTTTCACGTCATCTTTCTCGTCATGAGGAAGATAGGAGAGGTACGTGTCCAAGGCACCAAGAACCTCTGAGTTTGCGAGCCTACCGCTCTGCTGACCTTCACTACCCTTCACCAAACCATCATCATGGTTTATGGGCACAGAAATGAGTGAGATGGAGCCCTCGCGATCGTCTTCCTTAGAGTGAAACAGTTTCAGCATATTTATATGGCAGAGCCGTGTTTTGCGCCTTCTATCCGGAGTGCGAACAATGTAGTCTGTGTCATTGACTTTGCTCTCTACCACATATGGTCCTGCAAATTGGGCTGACAGAGATGGACCAGATGTGGGCACCAACATGAGTACCTGATCACCAGGTTTAAAAGAACGCTGCACTGCCTTCCTGTCATACTGCCGCTTCATTTTCCCTTGGGCTGCTGACAGAGACTTTTTAGCCATTGCACAAGCATGGTACAAACGTTCCCGACACTGCGTGACAAACTCAAGCACATTCGATTGCGGCTGCACATCAGATAAAAACTGTTCTTTTAGAGCTTTTAGTGGCCCTCTCACACTATGCCCAAAAACTAGTTCAGCAGGGCTGAAACCAAGGGACTCCTGTTTTGCTTCACGAGCTGCAAACAGTAGAAATGGCAGTCCCTCATCCCAGTTCTTGTCAGTCACCAGACAATATTTTCGCATCATCAACTTTATGGTCTGGTGCCATCTTTCTAGTGCACCTTGTGACTGGGGATGGTAAGGGCTGGAAGGGATGTGTTTGATACCAAGTGATTGTAAAGTCTGCTTGAACAGTTTTGACTGAAAATTGCTGCCTTGGTCGGTTTGAACAACTCTAGGCAGACCAAATGTTGAAAAGAATTTGAGTAGAGCCTTAATTACTGTGGGAGCGGTGATTTTTCGAAGTGGTATGGCTTCAGGAAAACGGGTTGTGGCACACATGATTGTCAAGAGGAACTGATTACCCGCTTTTGTTCTGGGTAGGGGACCCACAGAGTCCACTAAAACACGCTCAAAAGGCTCCCCAACTACCGGGATGGGTTTAAGAGGAGCAGGTGGCACCGTCTGATTAGGTTTACCCACAATTTGGCAAACCTGGCATGTTTTGCAGAACTTGGCAACGTCTGTCTTCAGACCTGGCCAGAAAAAGTGCTGAAGAACGCGGTCATAGGTTTTAGTGATTCCTAAATGACCTGACCATGGGTGTTCATGCGCAAGCTGCAATATGCCACCCCGGTAATTCCTAGGAATGACTATTTGGCGTACCACCCCCCAACCCTCATCACCTCCTTCCTGCTGTAATGCAGGTCTTGAGACCCATTTCCTTAGCAGTAACCCATCCTCAAGATAAAACCTGTGTGCCTTTTTATTGTTTGTTACCTCGCTTACCTCCTTAAAACACTTAGCGAGTGACTCATCCTTTCCCTGAGCATGGCTCAAACACTCACGTGAGATTGGCAAAGGAAGAACCTCAGACAGAGTAGTCAGACCCTGTTCGTCAAGTGCTGGTTTAGAAGGGCTAGCAGCCGGCTCTCTGTCCCCAGTTAGAACAGGTCCAAGAACAGTCTCACTCAGGTTCACTTCCTCCAGCTTACGAGCTTGCGACCTGGTAAGAACACTGACAGAAAACACATCAGGGTGGGATTTCAACAGCTCATCCTCTTCTGGGATACAGCTAGGTTTATCCACCACTTTAGGAACAGGGAGTACCTTGTCCCCAGCAATATCATTTCCCATTATAAACTCAACACCCTGAACAGGAAATGAGTTTCTCACCACAACCTTGAAGAAACCAGAGGCTAACTTCGACTGCACATGAACACAATGTAATGGTGCAGGTATGTAGGCCATCCCAATGCCTTGCACTATTGTACTCGCGTTACAAGATGACCCATCACTGACTGGCAAAACATCGGCCAATAGAAATGATTGTGAGCCACCTGTGTCCCTCAGTATTCTCACGGGCTTCTGATCCCCAGGAAACCCTATTAAGGAGACAAAGCCATCAAAAATGAAGGGTTTAAAACACTTATCAGGTTCACTCGTGGTCACATGAAAGGGGCAGTTTAGCGACTTGACCAGGCCAACCCCTTTCGCTTGTTTTGATTGCTGGGGCACCTGTTTATGTTTAAGAGCCAAACACTCAGAAACTATATGCCCCACTTTGTGACAGTAAAAACATTGTCTATCAGACTTGGAACCCGAGTAACCCCTAGGTTGTTGAGGGTACAGCTTTGTGTCCTTTTTCATCTGTTCATGATAGGGTGATTCAGACTTTCCCACAAACACGCTTTTGTGCGTCAAAGCAAATTCTTCTGCCAGGACAGCTGCCTCTTGCAAAGTGGCAACTTTTTGTTCATTCAGGTACAGCACTGTACGCTCAGGAACACAGTTTTTGAATTCCTCCAGCAATACCAGTTCACGCAATGCGTTAAACTCTGAAACTTTGCTTGCTTGACACCACCTATCAAATAGTATCCCTTTTTCCCTTGCAAACTCAAGGAATGTTTGAGCAGTGGATTTCCTCAGGGTCCTGAAACGCTGCCTGTAAGCTTCAGGTACCAACTCATAGGCTCTGAGTATAGCACTTTTGACGTTGTCGTACACAAGACTGTCCTCAATAGTGAGAGCTGCGCATACTTCCTGTGCTTTACCACTTAATTTGCACTGAAGCAAAAGGGACCAAACCTCCTTGGGCCAATGTAAAGCCACAGCAATGTGCTCAAATGCATTAAAATAGGCCTCCACCTCCGTCTCCCTGAATGGTGGAACCAGGGCAATATTTTTGCCTACATCAAATGTCGGAGGTGCAGGAGCAGGGGGAGAATTATCTGAAGGATTACTAATGTTATCTTCATCCTTCACTGAAGGTGGAGCAGAAGGCTCGGGAGACAATTTGCTAGCTTGCAACTCCAGCTGACGCAACCTAATAGATGTCTCAGCTTCTAGCTGCCGACACTTTAGCTTGAACTCAAGCTCATCCTTACGTTCCCTTTCTTTGGCTTCAAGTTCAAGACGAGCCAAACGTATCTTTAAGCGTGCACTAACACTGGGATTACTGGATTCGACAGAGAAGGGCTCAAACCATGGAAGAGAGGGTGGTGGCTTTCCCCCACCTGGTTTGACCACAGTGGGTGTCCCCGCCCCCTCCTCAGCACAAACCTCAGGCTGATCAGAGGTTTCGAGGACTGACGCGGCATCCCCCGAGTCCACGTCTAAAGGGAACACACCTTTCCCAACCAACCCACTGACAACAAGAGACTTCAACTCGCTCTTCTTCATGGACCTGGCCACAGGGATTTCATAATGTGCAGCAACAGCACATAAATCCTCCTTCCTATATGCATCAAGCTGGTCTAACGCAGGCTTAGCTATAAAATCACCCAGGCTAAACTGTGCCATATCAAAAATTCATCCCGGACGAGCCCCCACTTATGTTACGCCCCCACTTAAAAACCAAGTGTTGACTGGGGTGGGGGGTAACACAAAGAGAAAAAGAAAACATGAACTACTGGAAAATTAAAGTCATTAAACACGATTTATTGCCCAAAACTACTAAAAACACAGGGAAGCTCTCCTCGTCGGGGTCTCCAAGGCCAAAACAACAAACAAAACACCCCCTTTAGCTAAAAATCAAACCAAGAATTCTCTAACCAAAACAAAATACAATGACTGAGCTCCCTGTCTAACCAAAACAGGAGAAAACAGTTAAAACAAAAATGGCAGAGAACCCCTACCTGCTTCCACAACGATGAACTAATTAACACAGGGCACACCTATGCTTACAATAAAAGAAAGAAAAACAAAGTTTCACAGAGTTTTAAGCTCTCTCTCTCTCTCGCTCGCTCACTCACACACACACACACACACACACACACACACACACACACACACACACACACTAAGGCCTGCTGCCCAAAACACTATGGCTCACAGCTCTGGCAAAATGGGGGAAATGGCAGGGGTGTGGCAGTTTAGGATGGCAGACTATATGCCGTTGCTGACGAGCTGAAACACCCCTCAGCTGTGGCTCATGAGGCACACCTGCAACACAAGAAAAGGAAAAGAAACTCTCTCCCCGAGGGAGAGCCACCAGAGGTCAGCGACCGTAACACCCAGTTGAAGAGTTTTTGACATATTTTTTTCTTCCTTTCCAGAATTTCTGAAAAATGTTGTTTTGGCTACAAAACATCTTCATCTTAACAATTGATAATGATGCAGAACATTACGGTTTGTCTGCAACCACAAACATATTACCAAATGCTTTGTTTCAGGCCAGCTGCTGTTCAGCCTCTTTATCAAGAGCAGGAGAGGATCAGGAATTCTTCTTTTTTAGTATTTTGGAGATCCAAACTACAGAACAGATTGCACCAGTGATCACAAACAGACTAACTACCAGTACAGTATATGTATTGACTCCATACCCATTCTCTCCAACCTCTTTATTTACATCATCCTTCCTTCCATCCTCCTTCCCTCCATCCTCTGTGTCTCCTCCTGGTTGACCTGCAGGTGAGAAACAGGTGTGAGGTGTCAGCTGTCAGGTAGGTGATGAGTGAAGAACAGAACAGAATCCATTTCCTCTTCAAACTGCTGTCAGACATTATCTACTGCACTCTGATCACATCACTCAGACCAGCTGCTTTCTACAAAGTCTCATCAACAACATCTTTAGAAACAAACATCAACAACCAGGAAGCAGCTTCACCTCTGATCACACACACACTCAACTCTACTCACTCACCTGGAGGAACATTTTAGCTGATGGTGGTGATGGGCTTAGTCTTCAGATTTGCTCCTCTCACGACAACACGACACTCATATGTTCCAGTGTCATTAATCGTCACATCCTTCAGAATCAGAGACATGTCTCCATCCTTCATCTGTTTGTCCTGCAGATCCACCCGGTTCTTAAAAGATGGATGCTGGTTATCTGGAAAAAAATGCCCACGGCGGTACATAAAGACATATTCTGACTCCAGGTCAATTCTGCTCCACTCTACAACTATGATGTTGTTGTTGTTTGGAGCTCGACATTTCAGAGAGATGTTCTGTCCAGGCTCAGTTGTGACATCCCTGTCTGAAAGAGGAAACAACACAGCAGAAAGGTTAAAGGGGTCAGGGTATAACTGTTCACTGCAACCACAGCCAATTAGAGGAAAGAAAGAACTGTGATGTGTGCTTGTTGAATACCTCTACCAGAAATACTGAAATGATCAGTGTTGTGGTCATTACATATAACTATATTACTTTTGCATAAAATGATCTGAAATCTATTGTTTTATAATTATGAGTTATTATGAATTATGAGTTAACAATATAAACCTCCACACACTAACACAAATCCCTTTTCTAATGGAAAAAAAGAAAAAAAACATGTGTTTTTTTTTCTTTATATCTGTCCATCATGTAATAACTGCAAAAGAGCCTTTGTAATGCAAGTAATGAAAGAACTGTAACTGCAATGTAATTACTCAATTTAGTACAGAAACAGATTACATTATTTCCTTAGCCTTCTGAAAAATATAACTGGAATAATGTTATGTGTTACTTCGGAACACGTGCTTTACATAAGGTTAGCTCCCGTTCCCTAATCTAAAACAATTTCTACTCTCAAAATCTTGAAACCAAGACATAGCCCGGGTGTTTTTTTAGTTAGGTATTTTATCTAAAGGGATGCATATTAAGAAAATCTAAAATTTCTAGTTAAAAACATATATATTTAAAGTTATATTAAATGACTTGAGTATTAAAATGCATACAGAGAATGCTTTATACGAGAAGTTTTGTTTGCTAAAGTAAAATTAAGTTATCTTGATGCATTCTCAATCATCCAGGAAAGTAAATCTCCAAAAGTTGAATCTGTTCATCTGGACGTGGCGTTTTGTGGGAGAAACGTTTCGTCACTTGGATGAGTGACGAAACGTTTCTCCCACAAAACGCTACGTCCAGATGAACAGATTCAACTTTTGGAGATAAAATTAAGTTACATCTCTCAACAAATTATTCCCACAGACAAGAAACAATCACCATGGTTCAAGTGTTCTACATGACTTTGAGGTGACTCTTGTGGAACCTTAAACATCCATTATGTAAAAGCCAGAAGAGAAAAAGAGTGTTTAAGCACAATTTAAGCTATCATGTTTCTATATTATGTTAATAAAATATGTTAACCATGAAGTGAAATTTGTTTTCAATTTGTAAATATCTCTGAATATCTTATTTAACAGTGTGTACACTATCTATTCATAAAATATTCAGACCCTTTTATGCATCGTATGCGACATCGTGCTGGAGTTTATACATTTTAAATGAATCTCCCTTATCCGTTTAGACTTTATAACCTACAATGTTAAAACAAAAACGTAAATTTTTTTAGTTTAAAAAATCAAAACTGCGAATACACACCCAACTCATCTTTAGAGGCAGCTGAACATAGAACCGAGACAGACAGCCAAATCCAACAAAGTGACAACGATATTAAAGTAGCCATTTGCGCTCTGGGTTGAACTTTGCTGATTTCACACAAGGCAGCAACGAAATATTGTGGCGAGCACAGACAAGGAGGAGACAGAGGTATCGTACGGTCTTGCTTCCCGCAGAGTTAGCCAGGGAGCACAGCTGTTTATTAGCATCAACAGGAAAACACCGCTGCTAACCCAGCTGCTCGGCGCAGCTCTAGCATAACAACAACAACAACAACAGCAACAAAAAAAGGCGCTCTCTCTCACCAGAAAAACACACAGTCGCAGGGAAAGTGCGTCACATGGTAACCATGGCAACATATCGCTGCCACCTGAAACAACAGAACACAGCTGTCCAACAAAACCCAAACAGCCCTGACCCGCTACATAGCCCCCACCTAAGGGGTCAATTGTCCCTGACAACCCCATTACCTAACACAAAGTCCTGCAAATGTCCAGGTGTCTTCTTTCGGCGCACCGGCCGATCTTGACCGGTGGGGGAAGAGTCACTCGGATCAGAACATGGGGTGCCACCAGCATCCCCTGCCCCGGTGGCTGCTGGGGCGAGCAATTGGTACGGTGAGTGTCTATCCTGGTGCAACACCATGCGGATCTGGTACACCACTTCTGTTAGCCGCTCCACGACCTCCGCCGGCCCTTGCCAGTGACTGGAGAGCTAGGGGGACACTCCTCTCTTGCGAACCGGGCAGTACACCCAAACCTTGTCGCCAGGCACGAAAGCTCCCCCTCAGTACCTGGTGTCGTAGGCTCTTTTCTGCCGTACTCCGGCACTGGCCTGGGCCTGGCGGGTGTAGTCATGAACCACCTGCAGCCACTCCCTCAGCCTCCTGTAGTAGTCCATCTGTGGCCTACCATCAATCTCTGGCTCGGGGGGGGGGACCCGAACGCCAAATCCACGGGCGTCCGGAGCTTCCATCCAAACATCAAGGCAGCAGGTGTGCTGATGAGGAGTACTTTGGGAATGCTAGTTGTTTTAGGTTCAGCAGCTAACAAGATAGTGTATCGGTCAGAATAAAGGAAGGAGGAGGACAAGAGGCTTCCACTGGATTGTCACCGCCAGCTGTTTTATTGCCACTTAGATGCTCAGTGTTGCCAGCAGTCTGTAGTAACAAACAAGTTGCCATGAGTATATAAATATATACAGCAACAGCTTCACTAAGATAAACATAAAGTATTAAATGAAATAAACCAACACACCCATTTGAATATACACATAACACAACATATATGATTTGAACTATGCCAATCTTACATCTCTTGCTCCAACACAGAAAGGACACAATTAAACACAGTGAGAATGCCATACCCGAAACATCCACTCTAACTGTGAACAAAGGGACTTTGGCGCCAATGTGTGGCCGAATAAAATGAGATGAAAAAAAGTGCGCTGCTACAATGCGGTAGAACGTAACTAAAGCCGCGGCAAACATCAGGATCGGAAAATAAACATATTTAAGGAAACTTACTTCCAGTCATGAACTTAACACTCGGAGCATCACCGTGAAGGATGGCAACCAGGAACACAGCTTACGTGATGAGGTTAAACAGAACTAACACGGAAAACAATCTCCCCTTCTGGATTATCAGCGCGGTACCCTTAACTTCTGCCTACGTCATTTCCTACGACTCCACCCCACACATTATTGCAGAACATAGACATAAAATCCCAGAGCCTTTTATACAGGCGCCCCCAAATGTCGTTACACATTTGCTCCCCAAAAAAGGCTCGCTAATCAGCTCCGGGAAGCAACTTGCTATTCTTCTCAGTATCTCCGTCTTCCGATGGCACGGCAGGTAAAACCACCAACCGAGCAACTGATCTGGTGTAAACACATCCATCAACGTTCACATCAGCAGATCTGACAAGTCCATCATCACTATGATGAATCTTGATCACATGGCCTATTGGCCACAAGGCTAGAGGCAGCTGCAGATCTGCAACCATAACAACTGCCTTTTCCAGACGTTCAGGAGAAGTTGACTGCCACTTCTGCCTCGCCTGTAAGCCAGGTAAGTATTCCTTGATGAATCTTGCCCAGAACTGATCAGCAAGAATCTACTGATCAGCAAGAATCTGTGAGTGCCTCCAATGTCGTCGACTGAGGTTCTCCTTCTCTGGGTAGACCACCTGGGGTAGTGATCCATCAGGCCGCCCCATGAGGAGACTATTAGGTGTCACAGGGTCCACATCGGCCACATCGGTGGAAACGTAGCCTAAGGGCTTTGCGTTAAGGATCAATTCCACTTCCAGCAGAAGTGGAATTGTTCCCAACCTCCATGAAGAGGGTTGAACTGGAATCTGATCTTCTGACGGGCGAGCTTCCTTTGCAATGTCTCCAACATGTTGACAAAGGCTTCTCTGAGTTTTCATTCTCCCCCTTTGAAATTGGTCCCACAGTCAGACCATAACTCTACCCATGTCCCTCTTCTGGCTATGAATCGCCTCAGGGCCATGAGGAACGCATCCGCATCTAAGCTACTTAGGAGATCCAGCTGTACCGCCCTCGTTGTCATACACTTGAAAATGAATCCCCAGCGTTTCTTGTGCCGTCTTCCTACCTTCACAAACATAGGCCCGAAACAGTCAACACCGGTTGAGTAAAAGGCTGGTCTGTACAGTCTAAGCCGAGCAGCTGGAAGGTCAGCCAACTTGGGAACAGAGGGTTGTGCCGTCCAACGCTGGCACTCAGGACAGGTTGGCTGGTGCTTGCGAATTGCCTCTCTTACACGCAGTATTCAATAAGGCCTCCGCAGCTCCGCGAAGACCCGTTCGGGGCCTGGATGATGCAGATCAACGTCGTATTTCTGGATAAGCAGACGTGTGAAAGGGTGTGAAGGATCCAGGACAATCGGATGCAATATAGGTCCGTCAAGGCCTTCTAGACGTCACAAACGACCCCCTACTCTGATGAGGCCCGCTGAGGTATCCAGTTCAGGTGCCAGGGTTAGTAAGCGGCTTCTGGATGAGACAGGGTTCCTTTCTGAAAGCAATCTGCACTCCTCGGGAAATGACTCCTGTTGAGCCTGCTGAAGGATGGCCTGTTCAGCATTCTGATAGTCCTCGGCACTAGGTGGCGCAGTCGAGATTCCCTGACCGCAAAGCTCTTTAACAGTAACATCCAGGAGCTCCTGACAAGTCTTGCACGTCATTCCATCCTGACAGGTAGGTGTGGAGGTGATAGAGGTTCCACAGAAGACTGTCTTCCGGAGCTCAAGTTTGTCATTACTGGGCTCAGAGCTTGGGTTGTCTGGCCATGTATCAGGACTGTTGAGCAGAAAGGGGGGTCCATTAGACCACCGATTAGGCACTTTGAGCTCGGCCAGAGCCTTCCCTCTCATCAGGTCATCTGCTGGATTACTCTCTGAGTCTATGTAGCGCCAGGTACAGTGTTCCATCAACTCCTGTATCTCAGCTACCCTGGCTCCTACAAAAACCTTGTAGCGGCAGGACTGTGAGCTCAACCAGGTGAGAACAGTGGTCGAATCAGACCACAGGACTGTTCTTTCAATCGCTGAGGTGAGTTCCCTATTCAGGGTACTGGCCAGCTGCGCTGCCAGCAAAGCTCCACAGAGCTCTAGGCGGGGAATAGAGAGAGCTTGTTTGGGGGCTACACGAGAGCGAGCTAGGATGAAAGTGAGGTGAACTTGCCCATCCTGTTCTACAGTCCTCATATAAGACACTGCTCCGTAAGCTTTCTCAGAAGCATCCGCAAAAATGTGCACCTCACGGATGCCCCCCCTTTGAGTTAGCACTGGCAGGAACATAGTCACATGGGAATGTAAGGTGAGGCAAAAACTGAAGCTCCGCCTCCCAGTCAGACCGAAGGGGAGATTCGAGTCGTCCCAACAATGCTTCTTATCCCATAGCTGCCTGAGGAGGAGCTTGGCCCGAGTGGTGAAGGGTAAGAGATAGCCCAAAGGGTCGTACTGTGAGGCTAGGACTCTATAGATGTTTCTGAGGGTTGGCATCTCACAGGATACGGGCCTGTGCTTATAACCCAAAGAGTCAGTATTCCAGTCCCAGCTGAGCCCGAGCGTGGTCTCGAGCGGGTTGGATTTGTCCTCGGCTAACCACAGATCCAGACTCTGTGATCTAGCTTCTGGAGGCAAATGGCTCAGGACACTTGGATCATTAGAAGCCCACTGACGTAGTTCAAAACCAGCCGATTTCAGCAACTCTCTTAGCCGATCCACCAGATCTCTAGCTTCTTCTGGTGAGCCAACACTCTGTAGGCAGTTGTCTACGTAGAAACACCTCTCGATGGAGAATCTCATGCTGTCGTCAGGCTGTGTACGCTCTGTCACAAGACGCTGCAGGGCGAATGTGGCGCAGCAGGGGCTTGAAGTTGTCCCAAATGGCGGGACCTGCCACTCGAAGATTTTAGGGGGTTCGTTCACCTTTAAGTCCTGCCAAAGGAACTTCAACAGGGGCCGGTCTTCAGGGAGGAGCAGTACCTGATGGAACATCCCCTTGATGTCTACACTCACAGCTATGGGGTGTTCACGAAACCTGACCAGCACCCCCAGCAGGGAAGCTTCAAATGCGATCCTCCTTTTCCCCAGATTACCCTTTCTGGGTCACCAAATAAACTTTTAAGATATTTTCAGGCGAGAACGTAGCTGTGCAAAGCTCAAATAACTACTTAATTTAACAAAATATCACATATTTGCAAAAGTGCTTTGACGTTTTTGGAGAGCTCTGTTATCCACCAGCGCGATAGCTGACCGGGAGGACAAGGCTCAATAGAGCGGGCGAGCACAGCTAACTCCTGGCATGTCGTTTTCAACCCCCCTGCGGTCTTTTGCTACTTAGGTTAAACATGATATATATATATAGTTAGTTATAGTTATCTCACTTTTTTATTTCAAACAATCAACAGAAAATTTCACAGACATATTTTTATAAGATTTTTAAGGCTGTGGTGTTAATTTTTAAATAACATGAGCCCAGCGGCAGCAGGCTAACACTAACTAGCTAGCAAGATTATAAACCTGGTGCTAAACTAAGAGAAGCCACAAAATCAGTTTGAATAACAGTAAACATTTACTCACCAAGTCAGTGTATCAGGTAAAGATCCACAGCAATGACAATAATCTCTTGAGCTGAAGCTTCTCCAGGTTTGCTCAACATATTCCAGAAAAAATGCTGGCGCCATGAACATGCGGACTGATCCGTGCTAGGGAGGAGGACTGTAGTGACGTGGCATTTTCAAACCACATCGTTTCATCCTTCCACACTGAGAAGCAACATTTCCAGCTTACTTAGCTTTTCTAAGTAAAGAAAACTCAAATAAATTGAGTTGATCAGCATTTTTGCATAAAAAGTACTGGTAAGTTACTTAAATTAAGTTCTAATAACAAATTGATAATTGAGTTCTGCCTACTTAATATTTTTCATTAAACACAATATTACATTTTACAGTGTATATCACTTTGTTCTCTCAATGCCACGGTTTAAGAGACACTTTTAAGCAAAAAGCTTTGTTTTTGTTTGCAAATCAACAGAATACTGACTTTGTTTTTTTTTTTCTTCAAGAATCACACTCTGTTATTAAGGATACTGCTTTTTGGAAAACACAGTGGGGCAAGGACCTATGGTTCTCACATGGATCAGAAAGATCGGCAGGAGTTATTACTCTGAAGAACAAATTTAATGGGAACGTTATGCACTCTGAAATGGACTCAGAAGGACACTATGTGTTAATGATTGTCAACATTGATGGTACACTTCTTCTTTTTGCCAACATGTATGGTTTTAATTCTAAGTCTGATAATGACTTCTTATTGGATGCCCTTGAAACACGCTTTTTGTTCTGGTTATCCAAATACCCTAATCTCCTGTTATTAGTTGGAGGCGATTTTAACATCCAGATCCTTCACTAGACAAATGGCCACCTAGCTCAAATAACTCTCTGTCCTGTTGTTTAAATACATTTATGCAAAACTTTCATTTAATAGACATTTGGAGAATAAAACCCCTAAAGACAGACTATTTACATGGAGTAACAAATCCAACTCTTCTAAATCCCCTGTTGACTTCTTGTTAATCTGTGATTGCTTAAATAGGAATAATGTGATAGTCAATATAATGCCAACTCCACTCACGGACCACAAAGCGATATCACTTCAAGTCTTTTTCAATACTAATGCTGCCCAAACTTGTAGGACCTGCTACTGGAAACTTAATAATTCCCTTCTAAAACATGAAAAAGTGATTGAAAATATTTTGTCATTAATCAAACGTTTCTGGGACAAAGCCCTAAAAAGTCATCTCTACTGTCAAAATTGGGAACTCTTCAAATTTGGAACTGCTAAATATTTAAGAGAGTATGGCTCATCTGCAGCAAAACAAAGAAAAGATGAAGAAATTAATGTAACTACTAGGATATCTGCTCTCACTCAGATCCCACCAGAGAACCTAGCTGAAGAAGATAAAACTGACTTAGCTTTGCAACAGAGTAAGTTAAATGATATCTATAGACTGAAAGCAGAGGGAGCTTTTGTGAGATCAAGGAGAAGATGGTTAGAAGAAGGTGAACAACACTCATCCTATTTTTTTAAATTAGAGAAATCTCGTTCTAAATTTAGTTCTATTTGGAGACTTAATATTGACGTTATCATAACTGATGACCCCCGAAAGGTCTCCACCTATTGCTCCAATTTTTAGAAAGATGTATACAAGTCAGAGTTTGATGAGAGTGCTGCTCTGAACTTTATGGAACAAATCCCTGATGTGCGAACAGTAAAGGAAGATCAGATGAGTTTCTGTGATAGGCCGATATCTATTGGTGAAGTGCTACCTGCTATTCGACGTCTTAAACTTAATAAATCCCCAGGAACTGATGTTTTAACCTCTGAATTTTACATTACTTTTGCAGATCAACTGGCTCCATTTCTTCTTAATGTATACTTTGAAAGTCTTATAAATCAGTCTCTTCCCTCCACTCTATCACAAGGTCTGTTAACCCTAATCCCAAAGCCAAAGAAAGATCCCACTTACATTGACAATTGGAGGCCAATTTGCCTCCTTAATAATGATTATAAGATCCTAGCTCAGATCTTTGCCAAAAGACTGAAAGCTGTTTTGAATGATATTATTGATGAAACTCAGTCTGGCTTTATGGCTAACAGACACATATCCAACAACATTAGACTTGTTTTGACCTAATTGATTATGCAGATTTGTGTAGGTGTACAGTTTTTACTAAGCTAACTACCTTTAATTTAGCAAACTCCCACCGTAAGGGTGTGTTTTAACTGATGAAACTGTGTCGTACTCAGGCTCGGACATCTGATTGCTGCCTTTTATAAGCTTTATTGCACAAGCACAAGCTAACACCAGTACAGTAACCGTGCCTTTACAGAAGCCAGGTAATCAACTGAAAGACACAAAATAAACAACCATACAACATTAACAAAGCAACCCTATTAATGACAGCACAGTTTGGTAACAGTCATATTTATAGCTTTAACATGTTATTTAGTTAACACAGAAACTCACCAGCTCGGCTTCATCAGTCATAACAGCAATATCAATGAAAAGAAGATCCGGCAGGTAGGAACTATGAGCGGCTGTTAACACGTACCATCCCAGCCTTACATAAATCACTCCGTCTTAAATAAACTTGTCATTTAAAGCAAACATGGGTCTGGCTGAAAATAAAACACAACAAAGCAAATTGGCATGTTAGAAATACAGGAAAAAAACCACACAGTAGGGATGATAGCTTTATCTTGTCTGTGAAGGTTCTCAGTCATCCAGGTCATCGTAGTCAAAGGAGCTTGCAAAGAAAAGCATCTGGACTTCTTTAAGTTGCTTGAAGACGTTTCACTTCTCACCCGAGAAGCTTCTTCAAGCAACTTAAAGAACTCCAGACGCTTTTCTTTGCATAGCTTTATCTTATTTGTAGATTTCTGCAAAGCGTTTGATACGATTGAACATGGTTTTATTTTTTAGGCTTTGGAGAAATTTGGCTTTGGTCCTTACTTTCAGGAAGCAATTAAAACAATGTACAAAAATGTAAATTGCTCCATCAAACTACAAACAGGTACATCACCTAGGTTTAACTTGAACCGCAGTATCAGGCAAAGCTGCCCCATCTCCCCATACTTATTTCTCATCTGTGATCAACTCCTCTCTGATTATATTAGACGCATGCCACTCTCTTTTTAAAAAATGCTTCACAGGTGCCGAAAAAACAAAAAAAACAAAAAAAACAAACAGAAAACAAGGAGCAAAAGAGTCCAAACCAGTCCAAAAACACAGGAAAACAGATCAAAACACAAAACCAAACTATAGCCCAACAAGAGTCCATGGAAAGTTCAGGGGGTCGACCCGGAGGCCGACAACACAGGAGCCAAAATAGTTCAGGGGGCCGGGAGGGAGTGGCGGGAGGAAGGCCACGACGGCGACCCAGGCGAAGGAGGTCCGGAGGCCGGCCGTGAGGAAGGCCACGGCGGCGATGTGGAAGCAGTTCAGGGGGCCGACCGTGCGGAAGGCAACGGTGGCGACTCAGGCGAAGGGAGTCCGGGGGCCACCCACGAAGGCGATGGCGCCTGGCCAGTGGCTTGGAAAGTGGCCGGTTAGCTGAAGGTGGAGACACGGAGGCTGGGCCAGGCAGCGTGGGTGATGAGGCTGCAGGCGACAGCGTGGGTGATGAGGCTGCAGGCGACGGCGTGGGTGATGAGGCTGCAGGCGACGGAGTGGAAGGCGGAGACGTAGGCGCTGCAGGCGACGGCGTGGAAGGCGGAGACGGAGGCGCTGCAGGCGACGGCGTGGAAGCCGGAGACGGAGGCGCTGCAGGCTGGACGGGTCCCTTGGATCCTCCAGCGAAGACTGAAGACGAAGGCCGGAGCGGTCTCTTGGACCCTCCAGCAGAGACTAGAGACGAAGGCTGGACGGGCCCCTTGGACCCTCCAGCAGAAGCCATCACAAAGCCAGCAGGCATGGAGTCCTCTGGCAGACACGAAGGCAATGGGTGCTGTGCTGAGCACTGGCTCTGCTCAGACAGTGGTGACATGGAGTTGTTCTCTGAGGGCTGCTTAATCTCCAGGGGTCCAGAAACAGCTGGGAACTGAAACCTAGCTTCTGGGGAGGCCCTGGAGTGCATAACGGTGCCTGAAGCAGCTAAAGTGCGAGAAACTCCCTGACTGGAACTTAGATCTTCTCCCTGCATGGAGTGAATGAGTGAAAATGGTGACCGAACCAATGACGGGGCTAGCGTCAAAGGAGCCAGAGACACAGGAGGCACTGGAGCCTGGGCTGAGAGTGACACTGGAGCCTGGGCTGAGAGTGACACTGGAGCCTGGGCTGAGAGTGACACTGGAGCCTGGGCTGAGAGTGACACTGGAGCCTGGGCTGAGAGTGACACTGGAGCCTGGGCTGAGAGTGACACAGGAGCCTGAGCTGCTAACTGAGCAGAGAGTGACACAGGAGCCTGAGCTGCTAACTGAGCAGAGAGTGACACAGGAGCCTGAGCTGCTAACTGAGCAGAGAGTGACACAGGAGCCTGAGCTGCTAACTGAGCAGGGAGAGGCACTGGAGACTGGGCGGCTAACTGAGCAGAGAGTGGCTGATGGGCAGCTAACTGAGCAGACGGTGGCTTCTGGGCAGCTAGCTAGGCTTGAGGCCGCTGAGCGGGCGAATCGCTGTTCACTTTAGTATCAGACACACAAAACACAGCCCCAGAATAAATAGTCCCATAGTTCGAAAAAGAGTCCTCACTCACCACAGCCGGCGATTTAAAAGTCCGAACGTCCGGCTGTGGGGTGGCGCGCCGGCGGCGCGATCGTCGTTTTTTCCCCGCAGACGGCTCCGACGGACCGGGCAAAACCACATCCGGCGGGTCGGGCAGCGAGGTAGTAGTGGCGGAGAGAAGGTGTAGTGTGAGGTGGAGAAAGGCCTGCATGGTCGGGGGAAGCGACTCCAATAGCCAGGGCAGGCCGGAAAAGAGCCGTTGTAGCCGGCTTTCCACTGCGCGGCGAAGCTCCTCCGGGGGGTGTTCTAACCACAGCCCGAGGAGAATCTCCACATTGTAGACAATGTCGTCCCAGAGCTCCTCGGACGGGTTGACTGCTGCTGGGTCCATGGTGGCTGCTTCGTTCTGTCACGTCCGGTGTGGCAGACGTGTGGAGTAGTAGGGAGGACCCAAGATGCGGCAGCTCTGGTGCAGGTGAGTTTATTTAACAGAAGAAAATACAAACAGCGGTGGCGAGGGAGAACTTGAGACTAAGAAAACCTAAACTGGAAAAACTAACAGAAACTAACCGGAAACAGATATGCAGGGAGGCACAGGAAAATCCATAGGAAGACGGAGAGACGTAGGGAGACTGAGGGGAACAACACAGACGAAGCAGCAACTACAAAGACAGAAGACGCGACTAAAATACACACAGAGAAACACAGGGAGATTACACACAGGTGGTGGACACAGCTGGGAGTAATTAACAAGACGAGACAAGAGGTAAAACCAAACACATACACATGAGACGCAGACCCGACACTGAGAGACACATGGAACTAAACCCACACAAAACATGAGGACATAAAACCTGCGAACAAAACCCCTAAACCAGAATCACAGTAATAATATATCACAAATCATCAAAACCCCAGACAACCCCAACACACTCAAACATGCCAAATAAACCAAAACATAAGGAACTCAAAATACTGCAACGGACCCAGAACCATGACATCATATCAGCAAATTCAAGCTGTGTACCCAGCGACGGTTTTAGAGAAACCTGACCAGTGGTCCCCATTATTGGTGAATCAAGTGAATGCAGAGAGTGAGCAAATCCCTGACACCTCATGGGACCCACCAATTGACCTTACCCACCTGAGTGAATCCGAAAGAGAGGTGGTGCAAAAGATGCTCCGTGAGGAATGCTCTTCCTTTTCCAAATCAGATGATGATATTGGTTGTATCGACAAGTTGAAACTGAAGATATCATTGAAGGATATGGATCCTGTAGCATGCACTTACCTGTCAGTACCAAAGCCGCTATACAAAGAGATGAAAGAGTATCTGCACAACCTTATTGCACAAGGATGGGTCAAGAAATCCAACTCATCTTATGCCTCGCCCGTTGTCTGTGTGAGAAAGAAGGACGGCAGCTTACGTCTTTGAATAGATTACAGAGAACTAAACAAAAAGACTCATCCAGACAGACAACCAATCCCTCGAGTGCAGGACATTCTCGACAGTCTTGGAGGCAACTCATGGTTTTCGTTGTTAGACCAAGGCAAGGCCTACCATCAGGGCTTTATGGATGAAGGCAGCCGACCTTTAACTGCTTTTGTGACACCATGGGGCCTGTACGAATGGATAAGGATTCCATTCGGGCTGATGAATGCACCCACAGCCTTCCAACGCTGCATGGAAGAGTGTCTGGAAGAGGTGCGAGACAACATCTGTGTACCCTACCTTGATGACACCCTAGTGTACAGTCATTCATTTGATGATCATGTCAGTCATGTCAGAAAAGTGCTCCAGCTACTGAGGAAGTATGGGATCAAGCTTAAACCCAGTAAATGTGAATTATTCAAACACGAGGTTCGCTATCTAGGGAGAATTGTTTCAGCTGAAGGTAGCAAAATTGATCCAGCTGACACCAATGCAGTAAGAGCCTTGAAGGACAGGAGACCAAGCAATGTGGGAGAGCTGCGAACTGTCTTGGGCTTGTTAAGTTACTATAGGCAGTATATACGGGACTTCTCCCGTATTGCGGGTCCACTGTATAGCTTGCTAAAAGGCACAACAGAAGATAACAATGTACCCCAAAACCAGACAAACGCAAAACAAGTCACAAGAAACCGTAAAGGGGTTCCATCACACAAGTCAATTGTGTGGACTGAAGAACATCAGTACGGTGGCCCCTAGAGACAAAGCACGCACAAACTCCAAAACACATGCAAACTCCAAAACACATGCAAAATACAAAACACGTACAAAATACAAAACACATGCAAAATACAAAACACGTACAAAATCCAAAACACATGCAAACTCCAAAACACATGCAAACTCCAAAACACATGCAAAATACAAAACACGTACAAAATACAAAACACATGCAAAATACAAAACACGTACAAACTCCAAAACACATGCAAACTCCAAAACACGTACAAAATCCAAAACACATGCAAAATACAAAACACGTACAAACTCCAAAACACATGCAAACTCCAAAACACGTACAAAATCCAAAACACATGCAAAATACAAAACACGTACAAAATACAAAACACATGCAAAATACAAAACACATGCAAACTCCAAAACACATGCAAAATACAAAACACATGCAAAATACAAAACACATGCAAACTCCAAAACACATGCAAAATACAAAACACATGCAAACTCCAAAGCACAACGGAAGTGCTCCAGGACGCTAGGGGCAGTGTTGAGCTTTTGTTACCTAGTAACTACACAAGCCAGGACGTACCAATGACCGGATTTGGGCTGTATCCCAATTCAGGGTCTGCAGCCTTTTTTTCCCTCACTTTATTTATCTCATTTTAGACATACAGTCAAGGGGTCTGCAGCCTTAAAGGCCGCATTTTAAGGCCAAAGGCTGTCCCAATTCAAAGGCTGCTCGAAATGCGGCCCTCAAATGCGTCCTTCATTTCCCTGAATTTTAAGGATGGGTCAGTGTAGCCTTCATGGCCCAACATATCCCAGACTTCATAACGCGGCGGTGGTGTGGATAATTTTGCCGAAAAAAACCGTGGAAGCGAAGCGGCCGAAGAGTACTTTCAAAAGTAAGTACTGAGTATTATGTCATTTATTTATGTGCAAATGTTTAATAATGAGCAACATTAAAACATTACTGTTGGCCACATGTCGGGAAAGTTATGTGCCATTAGCGATGTTTGTACTAACTTGGTTTTAAAGCCTTTACTTCAAAATATACGCCGTTCAATAGTTGACTTTAATCTTACAGAGAATGTGATGATTTTATGGATAATTAAAGTCAGTCATATATCCACAAACACAACAAGCTGAAAGTCAGTGATGCTGCTCGGTTTGCAGTCCTAAATATGACGGCACAAGCAGGATTCACTGCACTGTTAATGTTAGCTATGTTATATTGCTGCCTCTGTTCGGTGGTGTCGAGCCAAACGGACTTTAACGTGTGTTTGAACGAGCTGACGGTTCACTCGTTAAGCTGAAAGAAAGATGCTTTAATCACAGGAGTCACTCGTGTCCACTGTACCATCTGGAACTCTTCTTGTTTAGCACTCGTAATAACACAAACACTAAATCCTCCTTCTCTTGTGCTGTTTTGTAGCAGTGTATACACCTGAGACTGTCACCTGTCTGTCTGTCCTGCACTCTCTCTCTTTTTCTTTCTCTCTGATTGTGTAATAAAAGTATGAACATGTATTTATAAGTTACACTTGTGTTTGAATCCTGCAGCTTATCACACATTTGATTTCCATGTGTGACGACTGCAAGTGTCCAGAGTGAGGACAGACTGAGGGACCCACTGCTGCACATCATCTGTGAGGCTTTGCACCCCTGATGATCCACCAGGACAAACTCAGCAGTGTGTGAGGAAGAGGAGGAGGAAGAGCCAGCAGCAGCTGACAGATGGAGAGAATAGACAGACTGTTCCCTGTTTGTGAAGGACTGCTAGGAAAGTTTAACATAACTAATTGTCTGGCCTGAATCAGTCTTATTAGGTAATGTTCAAATAATGTTATCATTCCAGTGTTTTCAGTGTGGGAGAAAGTACTCAGGGCCTTCAAGTTACACACTATGAAAGGCAGCAACAAGTTTAATATTCAGAAACCTAAAGTATGTATCAGCAGCAGAATGGAGCTAAAAATAAATGTTTGTTTCAGTTCTATGAAGCTTTGAGTATTTTGGATTAGTAGTACTGCTGTGTTTGTTGCATCATATTACTGTAATTGTTTATATGCTTTATATATTCTGAGGTAAGTTGATCTATAGTGTTACATCATATTCTATAAGGATGTTATGTGTTTGTATACTTTCTCCCAGTTTGACCCATTTAGCAGAAGTCAGCCTGTTTAAGGCTCTGATATCTATTCTGTGTGACTTAAAGCAGTTATGACATGGTCTTATTTTCTCACCCAATAAAGGAATATTTAATATATCAGTCTACTCTTCATTTTATCAGAAACAGTTATCACAGCTTGTACATTTTCCTTTTAGAAATATATGTAAGCAATGAGCCAAATTTAGTAATGCCAACATACTGAAGGAACAACATTTGTCTCTTATGTATGATACACCTATATATGGACTGTCAAAGATACTTGTCTTTGAGTGAAGATTTAAGGTGACAGACTAAGGAGCTTGGAAAGAAAAGGTGAAAAGACATAAATAACTGCAACTAGAATCTGTACTGAAGCTCAGTATTTGACACAGAGTTCATGTTCACTGCTGTAATAGCTAATAATGATTAATATAATAACTATAATATTGGCCATATTATATTTACATTACCAAAGTGATATGACTTTAGTCTCATGAAAACATTAATTAATTGTTATTTACTAGCTAATCTTAAAATGACTGTTCAGTGCAGAAATGAAGCCCAAAAGTCATGTTTTACAGTCCTGTGGTCTCAGCCTCAGATACTTATCAAATCACACAAAGCTCTTGTAGAAACAAACAAACAAATTAACAAAATATGTTCTCCTTCATTTCTGTCAAACTAAGTTGTATGACACGTTTCCAGCGGTTAGTATAATGGTTGCTAGGCAACCTGGGCAGCGCGACGGAGACTAGACCGTCCCATACAGCCCAAACTTGCCGTTTACTTTGCAAATCGAGCTCAACACTGCCCCTAGCGTCCTGGAGCACTTCCGTTGTGTTTTGGAGTTTGCATGTGTTTTGGAGTTTGTGTCACGGTCTGGCTGGCAGACCGTGGGGATGTGGGGAAATTGGACCCAAACGCCGGACTCTTCAGTGCAACAGTGTTTATTTACAAGGTGGTGAAGTAAACAACAATAAATCCCCTAGTGTCCCTGACTCCCGTGTTGTGTCTTCTTCCCAAAAGTCCCCGTGCAGTGCTCTCTGCTCCAGTGTCTCTGCACTCCCCGTGCTCACTGCCCTCTCTCGTTCCACACTCCTCCTGAGGGAAAACAATAGAGGCAGCCGTTAACACACTATATCCTAGCAGGCATACACTCACACTTTCCTACAAGCTAGAAGACTGACGTGAAGTCAACCGCAATAATCCAGCGTCGGTGGAAGCTCCATCACTCCTCTAAATAGTTCCACCGACGAGCCCTGATGAGGAGCAGGTGTGTGGCAAGGGCTTCGGGTGTAGCCCGTCCTCGCGCTAGGCCACGCCCCTCAGGCCTGAAGATGCCTGTAACTTGGCCACATAAACAGCAACACACAAACACACACAAACCTGCCTACATACAGATGAGGACAGATCAGAGGCAGTGCAGACAACACACCAAAATAATAATAATAAAGACAATCCTAATAATGATAATGCTAATAATAATAAAGGTCCACACTGTTCACGGACCCCGAGTCCCCGGAACCGGGTCCGTGACAGTTTGCATGTGTTTTGGAGTTTGCATGTGTTTTGTATTTTGCATGTGTTTTGGAGTTTGTACGTGTTTTGTATTTTGCATGTGTTTTGGATTTTGTACGTGTTTTGTATTTTGCATGTGTTTTGTATTTTGTACGTGTTTTGTATTTTGCATGTGTTTTGTATTTTGTACGTGTTTTGGATTTTGTACGTGTTTTGTATTTTGCATGTGTTTTGTATTTTGTACGTGTTTTGTATTTTGCATGTGTTTTGTATTTTGCATGTGTTTTGGAGTTTGCATGTGTTTTGGAGTTTGTACATGTTTTGTATTTTGTACGTGTTTTGTATTTTGTACGTGTTTTGTATTTTGTACGTGTTTTGTATTTTGCATGTGTTTTGGAGTTTGCATGTGTTTTGGAGTTTGTGCGTGCTATTTGGAATTTGTAAGTGTTTTGGAGTTTGTACATGCTTTGTCTCTAGGGGCCACCGTACATCAGCGCATATTGGAACGACTAATAGACTGCCTAGTTGAGCCACCAGTCCTTGGGTTTCCAGATTTTTCTAAACCATTTATCCTCCATACCGACGCTTCAGCCCAAGGCCTCGGAGCAGTTCTATACCAACTACAAGATAATAAACTCCGTGTGATTGCTTATGGCTCCCGGACATTGACTGCAGCTGAACGAAACTATCATCTCCACTCAGGAAAACTGGAGTTTCTCGCACTGAAGTGGGCCGTCACAGAGAAATTCAGAGATTATCTTTATTATGCGCCTACTTTCACTGTGTTCACTGACAATAACCCCCTCACCTACATCCTGTCAAGTGCCAAGCTAAATGCAACTGGATGTAGATGGGTGGCAGAGCTTGCAGACTTCCATTTCACCATCTGATATCGCCCAGGTAGAGAGAATGTGGATGCTGACAGTCTTTCAAGAATGCCTGTTGAGATAGAGGAAATGATGGAACAGTGTACAGAGGAAGTGGGTTCAGATTGTGTGGCAGCAATAACCAGTGTTGGGAAGGTTACTTTTAAAATGTATTCCATTACAGAATACTGAATACATGCCCCAAAATGTATTCTGTAACGTATTCCGTTACGTTACTCAATGAGAGTAACGTATTCTGAATACTTTGGATTACTTAATATATTATCATGCTGTTTACAACTACGTGAATGTACTATTGCTGTGATTTATTACTGTTACTGAAGGTCCGCAGCTCCGAACCGTAGTAAAGGGACCTGGGCTAATACGGTGGGTTCCGTGTCGGGCTAGTAGCCGAAAACTAGCTTTACTTTGTTGTCTGGGTCAACTTTGCTTGCCAGAGACAGAGAGAGGCGTTGAAAGGCTGCTCCAACGGAACTTGTTTTTTCCGGAGGAAAACACGAACACAGTGTACAGTTGAGTCTTAATAGCTTACTTACAAATGGGCTCGTCAGGCACTCTTCTTGGCTGCAGTGGTTATTATTATATTTACATGCTTCCAGCTCCCGTTTTTGCTCCGTGACAGCTCGGACTTTTCCTTTCTCTCCCTCCCTCGCTCACAGACACATAACGTGTATGGTAGTCCATTCTCGTTGCAGCACGGACTACACTGCCCATGAGGCTACATTCTTTAGGGCCATGCCTGTAACATTCTGCCTTTTAGCTTAGCACAACAACAACAACAAAAAAGCGCTCTCTCACCCAGGAAACACGCAGAAAGAGAGCGCGTCACCCTGTAACCATGGCAACCGTAACGCTGCCGCCTGGAACAACAGAACAGCTGTCAAACAAACCCAAACAGTCCTGACCCGCGACAATATGAAACAGGAAAGTACCGCCGTGTAATCCATTTATTTCAACAAAGTAACTGTATTCTGAATACCACCTTTTTAAACGGTAACTGTAACGGAATACAGTTACTCACATTTTGTATTCTAAATACGTAACGGCGGTACATGTATTCCGTTACTCCCCAACACTGGCAATAACCCAAGTTGTGGAGACTCCAGATTTCAACTCACCAATGGTTTGCCCCATACTCACCCGTCTCCAGTGTACATCAGAACCACAGAAACAATTTTCGGTTACAGAGATCAAACAAGCACAGCAAGACGATGAAAATATTGGCCCAATAATGCAGTGCAAAGTGAGGAATGATAAGCCAACAAGGCATGAATTTAATACACTAAGTGCCCAAAGCAAGTGTCTCCTGCGTGAATGGGAAAGACTTCATATTGATGAAGATGGTATTCTTCGCAGAAAAACCACAACCAAGAGACAGCTTGTGTTGCCTGAAAAGTACAAAGAAACTGTACTGAGAGAATTGCATGATGGTCATTGCATGGTCATCAGGGCACTGATCGAACAACGTCATTGATCAGAGATCGATTCTTTTGGCCTTACATGCAACGAGACATTGAACATTATGTGACAAAGACCTGCACTTGCCTGAAACAAAAGATACCATGTAAAGAAGCAAGGGCACCACTCGCCAGTATTGTTACCACACAGCCATTTGAACTGGTGTCAATAGATTTTCTCCACTTGGACAAGTGTAAGGGTGGTTACGAGTATATTTTGGTGATTGTTGACCACTTTACTCGTTTTGCACAGGCTTATGCCACCACCTCCAAGTCTGGCAAAATGGTTGCTGATCGCATCTTTAATGACTACGCCTTGAAGTTTGGACTGCCAGCACGGATACACCATGACCAAGGTGGTGAATTTGAGAACCAGTTCTTTGCCCAGCTGAAAAAGAACTGTGGCATATTGGGATCCCGAACTACCCCATATCACCCACAAGGGAATGGACAAGTTGAACGGTTCAACCGGACGTTACTACAAATGTTGAGGACACTTACTGATAGGCAGAAGACAAGTTGGAAAGAGTCCTTGAACAAGCTTATCTACGCCTATAACTGTACAAGAAGTGAGGTAACTGGGTTTTCTCCTTTCTACCTTCTCTTTGGAAGGTTCCCAAGGTTACCTATTGATCTGCTGTTTGATCTCACCTCTGAGACAGGGAAAACAGACCACCGAACCTACATGGAGAAATGGACACGAGAAATGCAAGAGGCATATGACATAGTACGGGAGAATGCAAAGAAGTCAGCAGACAGGGGTAAAAAACATTATGATGGGAAAGTGAGAAGCTCTGTGTTATATCCTGGCGATCGTGTTCTTGTCCGAAATCTGACCCCTAGAGGAGAAACGGGGAAGCTTCGTAATCACTGGGAACAGGACATCAATGTTGTCATCCGTCAAGTTGCAGAAGGCCTCCCCGTGTATGACGTGAAACCAGAGCAAGGGAGGGGAAGGTCAAGAATCATGCACCGCAACCTGCTGCTGCCATGTGATTACTTACCCCTGGAAAGGCCACCAGAAGTATCACCAAAGCAAAAGAAAAGAAGGGTGAGGGAAAAAGACGCAGAACAGGTGAACCAGGAAGTGGAAGATGATGAGGAGGAATGGGGGTACTATTATGGGCCCGCAACACAGCCTCAAGTGCCCAGTAACAGAGAGGGTCACAGAGAATGGTGATGGCCAGGAGAAACCAGAGGTCGGTGGTAATGGACCACTGGGTGAAGAAAGGCTCATGTCGTACACAGAGGAGCCTGAGACACAGGATGAAAACAGGCCACAGGAAGAAGACCATCGAGAGGAAGATGGACAAGTAGTTGGAGAGGCAATGGATGACACTCTAGCATCTCCACGCCCATGCTTGCCTGAAAGCAACAGAGAAGGGACCTATAGTTTGCCAAGGAGGGAGAGACGAGCCCCTAAGGTTTTCACCTATGATCAGCTGGGTACTCCAACATGCTACAGTACAGTGTGTACAAACGAAATGCCCTACCAGTATCAGCCCATACAACACAGAGACATTCAACCAATAACCATGTGGCCTAATTCCTTCCAAATTTGTCAGCCACTGTTCATGCAAGGATACTGAACATAGAACAGACTTAAGACTCAGTACAAAAGAGGGAACTAAGATTAAAAATGACTGGATTTTGTGACATTTTGTTAACTTTTCGTTCATAAGAGTTGTGATGTCGGGACGACATCTAATTTTGTGGGGGAGTGTGTAATAGATTGATCATTTGGTAAAGTTCATAATGGAGTAAACAGTTGTTAAATTGAGTTGTTAAAAGTTACTCAATTTATTATTCAATTTGTTTCAAATATGTAAATGTATAAACAAGGGTAAAAGAAGTCCCATCAAAGAGATGTAATGTAACACAAAACAGTTAAAAGAGTTCATGACTTTGTTCAACCGGATAACAATCCTTAATGTGACTATAACCTGTGTAAAATTCAATCTGTGATCTACTTGTCGAGCCTGGGGAATAATCCATGTGATTTAGTGATCATGATTGATTTGTTATGTCTGCCGTTGCCGGAAGGGGGAGCTCTGGCCACGATGCCTCATTCGTAGTGAAGCTGCTGAAAGAGAAGCATCGTGTCTGAGCGTCATCATTGACTTATCCCCTTTTCAGGGTGTAACAAGTACGTCACCGCCACGCGACGACGGCTGTCCCAATTCAAAGTGTACTTCAAATGCATACTTTTTTTTTTTTATTGTACAAGTTAACAAATACAGCGCATATCTTACAACTCAAAAAGAAATGTACAAGTATAAGTGGTTAAGAACAAAGCAGCCATCGAACAGAGAACAAAAGAAAGGAACAGTATAGGTCAGAGATAATATAAAGCAGCATACAATTACATTAAATGACCTTCCTTATAAAGTGAGATACAAAATAAAAAAAAAATAAAAAAAGTAATAATAATAAAAAAAAGAAAAGTACGCACATACAATCTAGCTACATTAGTTGAAAAGCAGCATCAAAAATTCAAGTAAGTTGTGAGCTTTATTTAAATTACACTTGTCTAATGAAGCCTTCAATAAAAAGACTTCATTTTTAAAAGCAGCAAAGATCGGAGTAATTTTCAAGAAGCGACATTTATGAATGAAAAATTTTGCAACTATAAATAAGTTGTTAATCCCAAATTCTATTTTCTTATTTTCTGTTTGTAGGCCAAATCTAATTACTTGAAAGGTTAGAGAAGGGCAGTCAATATTTTTAGAGGTTAACCAGTACTGAAAATCATCCCAAAAAGATCTGGAGCTTTCACATGAATAAAAAAGGTGCTCTGTAGTCTCAATATCAGTGTTGCAAAATGTGCATGTGTTCGTATCTATATTGAATTTCTTGTGAAGATAGTCCTTGGACGGGTATATGGCATTTAAAACTTTAAAGTGAATTTCTTTTGCTTTTGGTGGAATTGGAAAAGAAAGATACTTAGTCAAAAACCTAGAATTATAATCTTTAAACAAATATTTTCTTTTTAATTGAGAAGGAAAAAGTTGTTTGGTTAAAACTGTCCTTAAAAATTTATTATTGCACGTCTTTCCTTTAAATTGACGATCATCAATAATTAAGGACGGTTCACGAATTATAGAGGGAGAATAGGTTAAACTGGCTTTAGCCATCTGAATCATTGCAGGGGGAATGGCTTTCACAACTTTAATGAATTTACTTTGAGTACATGATAAGCCATAATTATCAATGAATTTATTATACGATAATACATTGCCGTCATTGTCTAAAAGGTGTAAAACCGTCCAAATTCCATGATTCATCCAATCCTTATAAAAGATGGATTTTCTTTTTATCAATATACATCTGTTGTTCCAAATTGAATTTGTATGTGGAGAAAAATTGTGCTTGTAAATCATTTTCCAGTACTGGAGAACCTGTTTATGAAAATTAGATAATTTAATTGGTAATTTAGAAATTTCAAAGTCACACTTTAAGAGAAATTCAATGCCACCAAGCTTCTCGAAAATTACTTTAGGGAAATAAAACCAAATATTGTTTGAGTTATTTATGAAAGACTGCAACCATTTGAGTTTGATGGAACCATCCATTGCTTCAAAATCAATCACATTCAAACCTCCTTCTTCAAATGACTTCACTACATCATTCTTCCTAATATAATGTTGCTTGTTTCTCCAAATGTAATTAAAGTTAATTTGATTTATATTATTGATTAGTCTATTGGAAACATATAAACATTGTGATGGATAAATCAGTCGAGAGATACCTTCTGTTTTGGTAAGTAAGACGCGTCCAAAGATGGAAAGGTCTCTTTGTAACCAGCTGATTAGGATCTTTTTAGATTTTTGGGTAATATGCTCAAAATTTAGATTTTCTCTATTATTTGTATTCTTTGAGATTATAATACCCAAATATTTAATTGACGTTTTAACAGCTATGTTAAGAGAGATACTGGGTTTACAATCATGAATAGTTAATAATTCACATTTTCTAATATTCAGGTACAAACCAGAGGCCTTTGAAAATAGTGAAATTTCATTTAGTGCGAGAGGAACCTGTGACGTGTTCTTTAAAAATAGTGTAGTATCATCTGCTAATTGACTTATGATCAATGGGGCTCCCATCAAGTTCAGTGGTTGAATATTTGGATTGTGTTTCATGAAAATAGCTAAAAGTTCTGTTACAATAATGAAAAGTAAAGGAGAAGCTGGACACCCCTGACGGATTCCTCGACTAATGTTAAATCGTTTAGACGTTCCAAAAGGTAAAGAAATAGAACTATTGATATCAGAGTATAACAAAGAAATTAAATCTATGAATTTTTTACCAAAACCAAAATACTGTAAAGCTTTTAAAATGAAAGGATGTTCGACCGTATCAAATGCTTTATAAAAGTCTAAAAAAAGAATCACACCATCATCTTCAATTAAGTGATTATAATCCAGTAGATCTAAAACTAATCTAATATTATTGTGGATAGAATGATTCTTAAGGAACCCAGATTGTGTTTCAGTAATAATCTGATCTGAGCCGTCCTTTAATCTGTTTGCAATGACATGAGCAAGAATTTTATAATCTGTATTCAATAGAGTAATTGGTTGTAGATTATCGATTAATCTTTTTATCTCTATCAGGTTTGGGAATAAGGGAGATAAGACCCTGTTTCATTGTCGTTGCTAATGTTTCATTACTAATGATTTCCCTAATAGTTTTGAAGAAAAATTCTTTTATTTCTTTCCAGAAGAATTTATAAAAGATGGCAGTCAAGCCGTCCTGACCAGGAGTTTTGTCCATTTTCAGTTTGTTTAAGGCTTGATCTAAGTCATCCAGTGCTATATCAGAGTCACAAATTTCTCTGAATACAGAATCGATTTTTGGAATATAAAGTTCAATCTGATCAAAAAAGGTAATTGAATCAGTAGTTAAATATTTAGATGAGTATAAATTTGAATAAAACTTATATATTTCTTCTGCTATAGTCTTATGATTTGTGCATTCTTCCCCATTTACAATTAAGGTATTAATAGATTTCTTCTCTTGCCTCCGTTTCTCCAGATTGTAGAAGTATGAAGTACTTTTTTCACCTTCTTCTATCCATTTTGCATGAGCTCTAATGTATGCTCCATGAGCCTTTTTCTTGTAGAGATCATCTAACTGAGCCTGTAAAGACAAAAGAGATTTCTTATCAGCCTCTGACATAAACTGTCTATTACAATAGTTATTTATATTGTAAAGTAATTTACTTTCAAACTCCTTTTGTTGTCTACTTTTCATTTTACTAAACGTAATTGAAAATTCTCTAACTTTAAATTTAAAAAATTCCCATCTGTGTGTGTAAGTACCAATTGTTCCATCATTGTAAATTTTATGGATGAGATCTTTAACCATCTTAACATACCCATCATCAATTAACAGATCTGCATTAAATTTCCAGTAATCTTTTTTAAATTGTGTTTTATTTTCAGGGTTAAGTTTAAGTGTAATAATACTGTGATCTGTCAGCAGGGCTGCTGAGATGGAAACATGTGAAACATATCTATATAGTACAGACGAGCCCAACCACAGATCTAATCTGGACATATTATTACCATTTGGTTTAATCCAAGAGAATTGAGTAACTCCAGGGTTTTTCTCTCTCCACATGTCACTTAAATTGTTTGAATCAATGAACTTTGTTAGAGTTGGATTCCACTGATTAATACCGTATCTGGGAACTTCAAATGCATACTCCAAATGCGCCGTCGATTTCCCCAAATATCAAGCGTGGTCCGGTGCACGCTTCGTGGCCCCATATATCCCACAATCCATAGCGCGGCGGTGGGTGTGGATAATTTTGCCGCAAAATACGGCAGAAGGGAGCGGCTGAAGAGTGAACTGTCAAAAGTAAGTACTGAATATGATGTCACTTATTTATGTGCGAATGTTTAAGAACATTAAAACATTACTGTTGGTCACATGTCGGCAAAGTTAGGTGACATTAGTGATGTTTGTACTTTCAGCGGTAACTTGATTTTAAAGCCTTTACTTTAAAATATATATATAGTTGACCTTAATCTTACAGAGAATGTGATGATTTTATGGATAATTAAAGTCAGTCATATATCCACAAACACAACAAGCTGAAAGTCAGTGATGCTGCTCGGTTTGCAGTCCTGAATATGACGGCACAAGCAGGATTCACTGCACTGTTAATGTTAGCTATGTTATATTGCTGCCTCTGTTCGGTGGTGTCGAGCCAAACGGACTTTAACGTGTGTTTGAATGAGCTGACGGTTCACTCGTTAAGCTGAAAGAAAGATGCTTTAATCACAGGAGTCACACATGTGTCCACTGGACCATCTGGGAACTCTTCTTGTTTAGCACTCGTAATAACACAAACACTAAATCCTCCTTCTCTTGTGCTGTTTTGTAGCAGTGTGTACACCTGAGACTGTCACCTGTCTGTCTGTCCTGCACTCTCTCTCTGTTTCTTTCTCTCTGATTGTGGAATAAAAGTATGAACATGTATTTATAAGTTACACTTGTGTTTGAATCCTGCAGCTTATCACACATTTGATTTCCATGTGTGACAACTGCAAGTGTCCAGAGTGAGGACAGACTGAGGGACCCACTGCTGCACATCATCTGTGAGGCTTTGCACCCTGATGATCCACCAGGACAAACTCAGCAGTGTGTGAGGAAGAGGAGGAGGAAGAGGCAGCAGCAGCTGACAGATGGAGAGAATAGACAGACTGTTCCCTGTTTGTGAAGGACTGCTAGGAAAGTTTAACATAACTAATTGTCTGGCCTGAATCAGTCTTATTAGGTAATGTTCAAATAATGTTATCATTCCAGTGTTTTCAGTGTGGGAGAAAGTACTCAGGGCCTTCAAGTTACACACTATGAAAGGCAGCAACAAGTTTAATATTCAGAAACCTAAAGTATGTATCAGCAGCAGAATGGAGCTAAAAATAAATGTTTGTTTCAGTTCTATGAAGCTTTGAGTATTTTGGATTAGTAACACTGCTGTGTTTGTTGCATCATATTGCTGTAATTGTTTATATGCTTTATATATTCTGAGGTAAGTTGATCTATAGTGTTACATCATATTCTATAAGGATGTTATGTGTTTGTAGACTTTCTGCCCAGTTTGACCCATTTAGCAGAAGTCAGCCTGTTTAAGGCTCTGATATCTATTCTGTATGACTTAAAGCAGTTATGACATGGTCTGATTTTCTCACCCAATAAAGGAATATTTAATATATCAGTCTGATCTTCATTCTATCAGAAACAGTTATCACAGCTCGTACATTTTCTTTTTACACATATATGTAAGCATTGAGCCAAATTTAGTAATGCCAACATATTGAAAGAACAATGTTTGTCTCTTATATATAATACATCTGTATATACACTGTCAGAGATACTTGTCTTTGAGTGAAGATTTAAGGTGATAGGAAATATAAATAACTGCAACTTGCATCTTTGACCCAGAGTTCAAGCTCATATATATATATATATATATATAATCTGACAATGCATATAATATTGTCCATATTATATTAACATTACCAAAGTCAGATGACTTTAGTCTCATGAATAACATTAGCTAATTATTATTTACTAACTAATCTTGAAATGACTGTTCAGTACAGAAATGAAGCCCAACTATCATGTTTTACAGTCCTGTGGTCTCAACTAATCAAAGTGATGTCATGACAAAAATGAATGACCAACAAAACCTTTTTTCTCCTTCATTTCTGTCACACAAAGCTGTATGAAACATTTCTCGCAGTTAGTATCATGGTTGCTAGGCAACCTGAACAGCGCGACGAAGGCTAGACCGTCCCATTTCACAAGCCTCTCACTTCCGCACTTCCCGTACTTGTAGTACGCACCGTACGTAGTACGCGTAGTGTGCGTACTTCAACCGTGCATACCCTGAATTGGGACACAGCCAGGAAGTGAGCTGCTGTGAACAGCCCCCTTCTTTTCTCCATAAAAACTTTATTGAACAAACTGTTTATCTTTGGTCACGTGATATTCTGGAAAACGATCTTCTTATGGATACGCCCCCTTTTACAGGCTTCGGGGCCTTAGTGTCACAGTAACGTCACTAATTCTAATAGTAAGCTGCAAAGTAAGTACGTTTAAACTGTATTAAATATATTATTAAACCGCATGGGTTGCCACATAATTCATTGAAAAAGAAAAAAAAACAGACGAAGTAATCTAGTTTGAAGTTTGATCAATACAAACTATTATCAGTTGTAATGTTCTTTCAAAGTTATTTCAGCTGTTATAAGGGGCCATTTGAAGTTTATTTCTTTATATCTGTCAGATATAAACATCTTCAACGGTATTAAGCAAACGTAAGGAATAACATTGGTTCGGTTTCTGGCACGTGATCCCAGGTGACGTCACAGCTGAGGTATAAAAATGTTGTAGTCGAGTTTGCAAGGGAGCGATCATGTAACATCACAGCCCTGTCCTCGCGGTGTCATGGATTTAAAGCATTTCCTGTGCTTTGCTTTTACCACATGTGCTTTGGGATTTTCTTCTGCTCCCGATGGTAAGCTGAACATCACAAATATACGAAAACAATAATAAAAAAAATATATAGAACAAGATCTTTCACCGAAATCCTATTCTTCTTGTCAAGCTTTACTTTCTGTATTATACCGACTGTAGCTCGCATATATAAAATAAGCTTTTCTCAAATAACCTTTTCTCTAATGTCTTCAAACAATTCATTATAAGCCACTGATCTTAGTAATGAATTATGATCAGTCAGCGCAAATGACGAAGTGCACGGGAAAAGTCTTCGAATAAGCCATTTGTGCTTCTTTTCTCTCTCTCTGTATTTTTTCATTAATGACATTGTTGTGAAACGGTTTCTTTACGGTTTATTTTATTCATTATAATCATTGATAAATTATTATTATTATTATATTTTGTCTGCTTATTTTTGTCATGGTTTTCTGTCTCTACTGTTTTCGACTTCTACTCCTGCTTTGACAGAAATAACAAGTGTTTCCCAGTAGCGTTCCACCTACATTAACAAGAAACTCCTCCTCTTTCTTAGTAGAAGCTAATTAAAACCAAGCAAGCAATTTGATTGGCGCTTCTGAAAAAAGTAGATGTTGCAACTGATATGATAATGTCGTCCTATTAACTGATTTTGAACAAACAGTCATTCCATTTCATTTGTAGATAAACATAAAAATGTTGTATTCATAACAATGTTAACACAGCCTATATTATTATAGATAGTGTAGATTATTATAATATTGGTTCTTGGTAGGATGGATATATAAGCTGAAACAAAAACAAAAACATGCAAATGAATACACAAAGCACATTCTAAAATGGGGAGTATCATGGAAGTTGACACTAAGGAAATGTGATTGAAGTTCAGATTTTTGAAGGTTGAACAGCATAGTTCCACCTTCAAATAATTAAAGAAATATATATAAACTCCTGACAATATGATTTTTTTTTTCTTTTCTCTTTGGCTTAGACCAAAAAGAAGTAGTAGAGGCTGGAAAGACTGCAGTACTGAAGTGTAACGATTCCAGTATTGGCAAAGTGGACAAGGTCACATGGATCAGGAAAGATCTGGGAACAAATCTGTATGTTTTCTTCTACCGAGAAAATCGCCCATATGAAAACATCCAGCATCCATCCTTTCGTGGCCGAGTGGAGCTGAGTGATCCACAAATTAAACATGGAAATGTGTCCCTCACTCTCTACAACACCAACACTAATGACACGGGAACGTATGAGTGTCATGTCGTAGGCCGTCATGCAGGACGCAGTAAAAGAGCAGTTTCTGAAGTCCAGCATGTGGTACAGCTGACTGTCAAACCTTCAAGTAAGTTGATAGAGCTCTCAGTCGCTTTGATTCTCTTTCTCGAAGGCATTTTAAGTGTAAGTTGAAATCTATGAATTAAATCTACACAATGAACACAATTTAACTAGCACCCTGGAGAACACCAACAAGATTGAACTACCTTAGAGCTTCTTATTTACTCATCAACTTTCACCTGCAGGTCAGTCAGGAGGACAAGAGAAGGATGGAGCTGCTGAACCAATTCCCGGTCTGTCAGTTCTTGTTGTTGTGACTGTTGTGCTTGTGCTTGTGTCTGTGGCTGCTGTTGTTGGTTTGTTGATTAAGAAACGGCTCAAAAAAGGGTCATACATGTCTGATTCTGAGGCACTTAACGTAGATGTTTTAAATAAACTAACTAACTAAACTGTGTCTCCTGTTGCAATATCCATGTCTCTGTGCAGCAGTGTCTGCAAAGGTCAAACACAATCTTGCATTTGTTTTTCCCTGTCTTTCTGGAGGTTAATTTGATTTGAAAATCACAATACTTAAATACATGATTTCTGTTTTTAAGTTATCATATTAGTGTCATAAAACAAAGTTGAAGCTAATGTGTACTAATGTTCTTGCAGACCACTGAGAGGAAAAAGCACATCATAATGGTCTCAGTTATCACCAACAGTACTTAGTGATAAAATAATAAGTTTCTCCCTTTAACTGTAATTTTTCCCTTTCCCTTTGACTTTCATTTCTTACATGGGATTATTAATATTGTTATTATTATTATTATTATTTTATTATTGAAATCTATTGATTTTTAACAATGTTTAAGTAAGGTTATCTTGTAACCTTTTCATTTTTATGACTTTCTTATTATCAGTGAAATGGAAAAAGAAAATAAAAACGCCGTACAACAAGCTATTTTATCTGGATGTGTTTTTATTTTTTATAGCTATGAAAGATAATCATACGAATATCAAGCAAAAATCTAATTCTGACCTCTTGTTTTTATACCTGATTTAAAGACATAAATCAGTCCTTGTTAGTTAACTACTGAACAAAGTCCTGCCTTCAAAACAAAGAATGATAACCTGATAATAAACCTATAGTACAAGGTCAGGACCAACAAAAAAACTAAAACTGACTGGCTGACTGTGTCCAAATGCAGTAAAGAACATTTTTCATTTGACAGCCAACAATCAATGTTACTCACGTCTGGTTTTATTACTTAAAAATAGAAACTCAGCTGCAGTATTTCTGTTGTAAATATACAAATAAGTGAGGAAAAAAATGGGCTCAAGCTATGTTGTCTTTGACAAGGAACGATCCAGTACTCAAAGAGGCCAGTAAGTTGTTTAACAAAGACTTGAAAAAAATGAGAGAAGAGACTTGGGGCCAAATAATTAGTTAAATCTCCACAACACACCTCTGTGAACAAAACAGGCTGTGTATCACTGACTGATTGGAATTTCAAATGCATATAAAAACATTTCTGCTCTGATTTCTTTACCATCTCCTTTTATTTACTCAGTGCTTTAGGAGTCTTAATGTGTGCAAATTTAAACTCAGATAAATATTCCAACAAATGTTTATCCTTGGTTATTGTTAACAAGTTAACATGAATTAAAAGAAGAAGAAATCTCCAACTTCAAATGGATGACATTTTTGACATTTACTCTGCTCTTACCTTGTGTTTGATGAGCCAAAATGTTGATTGACAGGAGCAGTGACAGGAAATGTTGGCAAGTGTAAAGAAAAACACACAAGCATTCATTAGTTCTGAAAGATACACATGCACACACCTGACTATGACTGGAACTCAGTTTGTCTCCCAGGTCTCTGGGAATGGTTTCTTTGACGTTAGTCAAAGTAAAGTCTCTTTTTTTGTCTCTATGTACTGCAATGGGGATACAGAGGGAGTCCAGATGAGTGCAGAGCTGCTCAGATTTATCTGGACTGTAAAAAACTTTATAGAAATTACACTGAAAAAGAAAACACTTTACTTTGCTTAACCTGTAAAACATGTGCCAAGTCGCATCAATCCGTCTTTGATGTTTTTATAGAAGAGGTAAAATTGTCAGCACTTCTCATTTATGCCCCTTTGTTTGAATGATTTGTGGTGCTCAGGCTTAAAATGTAATGTGTAGGTGTGAGGTGTGCTCCTATTCTCTGTCACTGGGCCAGTAAATATCAGCTGTTACATATATATATATATATATATATATATTAGCAGTAAATTAACACAGAGATTCATATATTTCATATATTACTATCATGGGGGTCACAGGATCACAGGGAATAAAGCCTATCCCAGCTCTATCCGGTTGTTCAGTCTGACGTCACTGGCCGTGTCTGGGCCTAAACTCCGCTGCAGGTCCATATATCAAACGATCACTGTGGCATTACTGAGAGTTGGAAAACTGTCTAAAGTCTTTCATCTTTAATAAAATGATCAGTGTTCTGCTCTACCAGGTGTAACAATTGAGTTTAACACCCAGGCTTCCATGAAAATGGAATTTATGACATTTAACGGCGTTAGAAGTTAGCAGGAATTTAGCTTGCTAGCTTCTATCTAAATACAGTATAGCATGTCCTGACTGCGGGGTTTTGGAAACAAATTCAAACGTACAGCTCTGCTATCACTTCCAACATAAATGAAGACAGAAAACTAAACAGCAGTGACGTTTGTAGGGTTACTGAAGTTTGGCTAGCTGGTATATAATGATGTGCTACGTGACCGCTAGCGACATAGCTATGTTAGCATAATATAAACAAGCTAACTTTTTTTCCACTCGATAAAAGTTAACGTGAGTGTTCTCGGTGGTCAGGAACAAATGTAATCGCATGGCAGGATGCTGTAAAAGGACTAAACTTCAGCGAGGAGAACAAGTGAGATAATCCATCCACAATACGAGGTTAGTCATTCATATACTGCTGCATGGGCTGTGCTGTAGTTACATCGTCAGTTTTTAAGGTTTTAAAAACTGAGGGAGCCGAGGGAGGTCAACAGTGATCACTGACTGTTTTTAGGAGCTTTTTGAGATTAAATAGAAGAAAATACAAAACATTAAACATGTTAACAACACAAAAGCCATATTAAACGCAGAATACTTTAGGCCCGGAAGTAGGATTCGTCACGTCATCACTGAACAACCGGATAAACTAAACAGGTCCCCCATTCCAAATGTCTCTTTGAATTGTGAAAAGAGTCAAAAGAACACTCAGCCAATCAGGAGATTCAAAACAAGAACCTGTGGAAGTTGGAAGTAGAAGGTAGAAAGTGAGATCTGCAACACAGAACAGGATTGGGGCTTGGGAGAAGGTTATGTTCAAGATAATTACATGTGCATGAGCATTTGGTTTGTAGTACAGTTTATCCACTTAGATTGTGAACTGTTGGAGATATCATCTTCAGTATAATGAAACTAAATGTCATCATATAGTAGCACATGCAGCAGAGGAAAAGTGCATTTGATTTGGAAGTAACTGTCCCTCTAAACTGGTGTCTTTATCCTGTTTTCCTTCTTTCACCCCAACCGGTCGCAGCAGATGGCCCCGCCCCTCCCTGAGCCTGGTTCTGCCGGAGGTTTCTTCCTGTTAAAAGGGAGTTTTTCCTTCCCACTCTCGCCAAAGTGCTTGCTCATAGGGGGTCATATGATTGTTGGGTTTTTCTCTGTACCTATGAAGCGCCTTGAGGCAAGTTTTGTTGTGATTTGGCGCTATATAAATAAAATTTTATTGAATTGAACTGATATAAAGTCTTATAATAATATAATATATTAATAGTAAAGACTTCCGATACCTCCTACTATCCACACACTGGTCTGAGGGATCTTCCAGTAATGGTGATACTATTTGCCACAGACTTGGCAGTAAGAAGTGATGTCACACCTCATTTCATATCTACCTATCTATCTATCTATCTCTAATCTAAAACCCAACCTGCTATAAAAAGGTTAGGTCCTAGATTAACAAAGAACACCAGGAAAAACTGAACCACCTTTACGGTAAAGAGAACCCAGGTTGAGCACTGACCACTGGATAAGACAAAATTCTTCTGCCCCCATTTTTTCATCTTATTCAGAGATTACAAAATGGGGGCACACACACACACACACACACACACACACACACACACACACACACACACACAGTGTTTGTGGTTAAAGCTGTTGAACTGTAGTTTTGAGCTTCGAATTTCGAATTTTGAATCAGGAAGCTGCTTCATGCACCAGACAAAGAAAGAATGCCTCATCATCTTTGCCTCAAAACAAAAAGCCAAGATGAAGAAAAATTGGAATGAAATCACTAGATTAGGAACGTCGCAATACAATGTGTGTCAAATCATCAATCTGAACAATGTCTTCAGTTCATCTCAAACTGAAAGTAGAGAGGAAATGATCCAATGTTGACCGTGAGCCAGTTATTAAATTATGAAATGATTCTCTGTTCTACATTAAGGTCCTATTTGAAAAAAGCAGGTCTCATTATTAGTTGCAGTTAATCGTACTATATATTTTTCTGCCTCTAGATTATTGTTACAGATGGTCATAATAATACAGTATAAACTGTAACAAATAATCATGTTTTGTGTGTGTGTGTGAAAAACATTTGTTTAGAAAAAGATTTGTTTAGAAAAAGATTTGTTTAGAAAAAGATTTTACATGGACCTTTGGCAGATAATAATAGCTTTATTAAGAGCTGCTGTAGCCTCAACATTTCATACGCCTTTTGGAAAGGAATTAAATAGTAGAAATCATCATAGTTTCTGCTTTTTCAAGTTTGGGTTTTTCCCTTTAAAGTAAATGTGAAAAAGTTGGCATTATTCATGTTCACGCAGGCATAATCTCACTGAAAACCACCTGAAAGCTCATGAGGTGAGAATGACAGAGTGAGAAACTGTAGTACAAGAGGTGAATTTCTTTTTTTTCACAAGGCACATTTGAGTCTAAAACATTTCTTTATACCTTTATGCGTAGCTGTAAATATTATATCAGTTATAAATTGAACAAAGTTCTCTCTGTAGAACACACAATAATTATACTCAATAAAAGCTGCTAATAAACTAACAGCATAGACTTTCTGTAACTACACTATGTAGCATAAAAAAAATTAGAACTAAACCCAAATTCAGCCACAGCTCCTAATGAGCCTGTGACTGCAAGAGCTGTATTAAAACTTTGATGTTTTATGACGTTTTAATACATACTCAAAAATATATGAACTATGAAAACAATTGTTCTGCTTCTGTATTGTATTGTGATGCATTTCTCTTTTTAAAAAGGATTTATGCTTGTTTTCCTTTTTGTTGACGTGTATTTGTTCAGTGCTGCGAGCGGTCGTGTTCATGCAGGTCTAGTTTTACTAAAAACTTGCTGATCCAGTTCCAGAGAGACAAACACACCTCTTAAGATCAGCTTCAGGCATTTCAGGTGAAAAACACTCAGAGAGCAGCTGCAGCACTGAATAATTAAACATATTTGTTTGGTATTTCTTTATGCAGGGGTTGATACTAAACCCGATCATTTACCTACTTTAACTACAGTATGCAACAAAGAAACTGAAGTTAAAATGTAACCTGCACAGCTCCTAACGAGCCTGTGACTGTAAACAGAGCTCAAAATGGCCACGTGTGGTTTGCAGTTCAGCCTCACCTCCCCCACTGTGGGGGAGGTGAGGAAGAGGAAGTGTTTTTTACAGAGAACAGAAACCATCTGAGCTTTCACGAAAATATGAAAATTTGTCCAGGATCTTTTTCTTCTTTAATGATTCAAATCTTTCAGAGCATAAGGAATGTCTAACTGCCTGAGTACAAACTCTGGATGTTAAAGATGTGATCAGATCAGTTTAATCAGTGCTGTGTTGTCAGCTTGAACCTGTATTTTTGTTGTTGTTTCTTTCTTTTCCTGTAGGTTTGCTCTTGGTGCTTTAAGCGAAGCAGACAGTCCCTCATAAAATCATCATGTGGTCAAGATAAAACTGCTGATGAAAGACTGAAATGTGCTTTAAAAAAAGATGCCCGAAAAACCCAAAGGAGAGATCAGCAGAGGAAGTTAAAGCTGGAGGTCATGTGACACTGTGATATTTGTGGAACTCAGTAACTTGATAAGATGATTTAAAATGTCAAATATGGACATGAAGCTGCAGGGGAGCATTTTCTTTAAATGCTCTTTTTAATCAATAGGCTAGCTGTGCAAGTTGTGCAAGTCAGACTGTCTCAACCCAGCCACAGCTTCACCTCTTCTAGGTCAGATGTACGGTGTATTCTGACATTTCTGCCACATCTGACCCACAAAGCACTCATTTTAGACCCACCTCGTCACTTTTGTCACTTTTAGCTCACACATTTCCAGAGCTATGTGGGCCAGGTTTGGCCCACATGTGCCTGCTGCCTGGCACATGTGGCCAAACCTGGTTTGTATGGTTAGTCACTCTGTGACTCAGAAGGATAAAACAGAAATGTCGCTGTGGGAAAAATCACTTTTAAAAAAGTTCTAATTGAACGTCAGTAATTTCATTGGAAAATACAAATAGTAAAATCCGTTTTCAATGTGGAGTATTCAAAAGTGACACGTTTGTCTCTATATCTCTCTATATGGGTCTGTCCCTGAGAGACAGCAGAGATGACAAAATGGGGGCAAACACACACACACACACACACACACACACACACACACACACACACACACACACAGTGTTTGTGGTTAAAACTGTTGCCCTGTAGTTTTGAGCTTTGAATTTTCAATCAGGAAGTTGCTTCATGCACCAGACAAAGAGCTAATTTCTCACAGACTTTAGGCTTTAAACAGCTACAAGAGTTAAGCAAAATTTTTTTACATTTTAACTCATAATTCATTAAACTGGGTTAGAGAGACACAGTTTTACTATGTTTCACTGTTATGTAGTATTAGTCACTATACAAGTTTAGCCTTCCCACATGACATGTCAACATTTTTTTGCTTCTCTAAAGGAAATATTTTATTCATCTCAAACAAAGTGAAACCCACATAATGGAGAGAGGGCCACAGATTCAGAGAGCCTTTTGTTTAGGCTGACTTACATAAAAAGTCCAGGGTGTCACATTTCCTCCTTCAAACATGTCACACTCTGTGGCAAATCCCACGCTGTGTGGCCATAGCTCACATGAAGAGTATTTATATACAGTTGTGTAATAGTCTTTACTTTTGTTCTGAGTCACAGGGTGGGGTTTAATGACGCATTGTCATGAGAGAGGAGTGACAGATGACTGTTGATGTTTGAAGTGCACAGAGCAGAGGCTGATTGGCTCACTGAAGGAGTTCATGAAATGATTGGACCAGACTGATGACAACAGAAATGAGTTTTATAGCGCGGGAAAGCAGAAGAGATGCAAACAATAGACCAGTCGCCCAGACATGAATACAGGTGTGCCTTATGAACCTATTCATAGGTTCAACTCAAGACAATATCAGGATCCTGTGGTCAGGGTGATGTTATAAACAGTTTCCTGTTCCTGTTTCCTGCTGTGAGGTTCATGTGATTTCTCCAAATACTCTGCTCTATTGACAAAAACAAATAAAAATATTTGATAGAGAGAGCTGAGGTTGCACTTGTTTCACATCGCTGATGATTATTAATGTGGAACTTGTGTTGGACTGTGTTGTAGGATTGTGAAGTCCTCTAAGACAGTGCACACACATCCTTTCCTTAAATCAAAGTCTGTCTGTTAAAAGAGTCTCGGCTCATACATCGCTACTCTTTCTGTTTGGCCCATTGACACATTAAGATGAGATTTATTATTTAATTTATAACAATGTTTTTAATATTAAATGGTGTATAATTAGGAGCATAAGGTGCGGCTTGGTAGAATGTGAGGGTGTGTTAATACCTCAGAGGGACGAAGTGTAGTTTAACCCTGACTGTGTATGTGTACAAAATACAGACTCTGATACTAATGCTTTTCCTATGACCTTTATTAGCAGACTGAACACTGGAGCATCCTTCATGAAGTGAGGACAGAAAGAAAACCTCACATCATTCCTTCACCTCGTAATGTTTTCCTTCAAATTCAAGTAAACATAATGAGCTGGAGATAGAGGAGGAAGTTTATCATACTGTAAGTTTAAACCATTTGTTCCTGTCATTCAGCAGAACAGGGAAGTAGAAGTTTCTGTAATCAATAAAGGGGAAATCTGCTGTTGCTGTTAAAGGAACTTCAGTCATATCAGCGCTATAACAGCAGCTACTCAGAGACTAAAACCGGACACCAGAGCTGACTCAGCACCACAGATCTCTGATAAAAAAGGTTCTGTACTGTGGCCTGATTTGAATGTCATGCAAATGTGGATGCAAAGTTTCTGCTCTCATGTTGTCTGTGTACTCTCTTCTCTGTGTAATGGCTCTGTGAAGTCTGACCAAAACCACCAAATGAGTTTAACTGAAGGTGTTTGGGAATCAGGGGATTTCACTGGGTATTGTCAGTTACTATGAGTTATTACAAAATAAAATTCCAAGATAGGGAAAAAGAAAGTTACGCTGTAAGTTTTGTTTCACAAGAAACAAAAATGAGAGCAAGAGCAAGAGAAGGCCACGCCCACCAGCCGTTTGTCAGTGGAAAGTTTCCAAAATGTATTCTGGTATTTTACTCATTTGAGACATTTTAATGACATAAAGATCATTGTGCATGACTCAGATAGATCAACAGAAGCTTCACTGCACGTTTTTCTCTGTTTAATTTGCAGATATAAGTGAATCACTTAAAACAAATGACCTCATTACAGATGAGCCAGCTGGAGCTTTGGAGGGCAGATTTATACACTGAGGCTGCTCTTATGAACAGGACACGTATTTATTCGTGGATTTCTGATATTTATGTTAGAAATGCTCTTCAATCATATTTATAAACCCAGAGTTTTGACTGACAGGTGGCGTGTCTGAATGTATGTATTGTTAGGAACTATCAGGAAGCATTCATCATCACTGACACGCACACACCCTATAACCCTGTCTTATCATGACTGGAAAGCAGTTCAGCCCTTCCTCAGAAATTTCTTAGAGCTCATGTTTCAAAACAAAACATGTTGGCATTGGTTGACTTTCAGTCTGAGCGTCCTGTTTAGATCATGTTTCTCTTTTGACTGCCTCCTTCCTCCTCTGTATATAAATGTATAACCTTCATTTGTATGTTTGTCTCTCACAGTCAGAGCAGATATAGAAAAACTTTAAACATGTTCCTGGATTCATTTACAGCTGAAGCTGGCTGATCTGTTACTGTGGGAGCATTTAGGTGAAATTCAAAGAACTGAGAAACTCTTACCTTCACATGTTACTGGTAATCTGGATTATTATTTTTATATAATTTGTGAGACTGTTTAGAACATTTAGTGTCTGATGGATTTTTGTAGAGGGCACAGCAGAAGAAGCTCATTTTCTGTTTAATATTCACTGATTGTTTTACTTCTGTTTATTGATCTACTGTAACGTAGATTTTTTGCTCTCTATCAGCTCATATTTACAATTTTCCTCATTTTCTTTTTTCCCTGTCATTAAAGGTCAGAGGTCACAGTGAACACCTTCATATGTTGTTGGTCTGACTAAATCTCCTGTGCTGCCACCTGCTGGTGAAGAACTGTCAGAACGCTTCCTACACCAGTCACATTAAGCACCTTTTGAATTATTACTTTGATGATGTAAACTACACACACACACACACACACACACAAACAAAACAGAAAAACAAACACACATGAATATGAAGGAGTCTGAAAGATGTCACAGACAGTAATCCCCAAATTTATCTTAATTAATTTCATTTTTAATGGATGGAAAATCATTACTGCTGATGTCATGTGGGCAGAATCTGAAACTCAGTGATGTATTTTGTTCATGTTTGACCTGTTTGTGTATTATAAGTATTTCTGTTTCGCTCGCTATTTCAACTTCATGCATTTTTCTCCTCCTATAATAGAATCAGACAAGTTACTGAAAAGCTGTTGTACTCTAAAAGCCAACAAGGGGACAGGTGTGTCTTTTTTTTTTCCTCAACAATTGGTCTTCTATGACCTTCTATGATGTATTCGTCATGTAATTTCTCTCTGTGATACTGCAGGCTGACAGCATCAGTTTCAGAGGTGACGTGAACTCATACCTCTGATGTCACACATATTTCCTTCAGGTGATGTTGACTCAGTAACTCAGTAGACTCAACATATCCAAGATGAACAAGATAAGTTCATCTTGGATGTGGCCAAAAGGGTCTGATAAATAAGTTTATCAGAACAAGGTTATGAGCAGAGATCTCGCTGAAACAGACCTCAGGTGTCCAGTCCAGCAAGGAGATAGAAATCCACTGATGCTTACAATCTGTATCCAAAAAACAATACAAACCCCCCCCCCCCCCCTACACTCTTTCACACCAGTTCCCTCACCTGTACCCTACTACCCTCCAACACTCTCTTCAGATTAAATTCCCCAATTCCCCGCTCCTTCAATCTATTCTGCAGAACTTTCCTCTCCACACCATAACCCTTGCACCGCAGTATTACATGCTCTGCCGTCTCCTCCTCCTCCTGGCACACTCCACAAAGCCCCGTCTCATGTTCTCCTATCATCTGTAGTGTTTTATTTAATGCACAATGTCCCAGTCTAAGCCTGGTAATGACCACCTCTTCTCTCCTATTACCCCTATACAACCTACACCCTGCCACCACAAACTTTGTCCAAAAACCTCTCATGTTTAACTGTTTTCCACTTTTTCTTTGGTCATTTTAGCCTTTTTGGCTAGGGTGAAGGGAGTATCTGCCATCAAACAAGAAGACAGCCGCATGTAACTACGACGGTGTTTGCTAGTTCACCGTACATGCATTAATGTAATAATGTGGTTAACGTACTCAACGTAAATTACACACAAACAACATTAAGCTACTCACGCAGAGGAGAACGGCTGCTGCTGCCATCATCATCCGTCATCATTTCTGCTACACTGGCAGGGCTAGGGGCCAGGACTCTACTCTTCGGGTTTTTGGGGGATGTTGCTAACTCCGGGTCCGATAACAGGCACCACACCCGCAGTAGATGTGCACGGTGTGAGGTCTCGCAGCAAGCTATCAAACACCGCGCATTTCTCGGCTTTAAAAAAAACCCGCTATGCGTCGCCAGGTGTTTCATCAGATTTGAGGTGTTACCTCCTTTGACAGTATCACAGTATCAGCTTAAAGCACTTGTTGCAGGCTGCTGAGTTTGCATCTTTGCTGTGAAGTACAGCCAGACTTTTGATCGCTTTCGCCTTGGGCATTTTAATCTGTAGCTCTGCTCTAAAAGAACGTACGTACCTGGCCCCGCCTACTATCCTCGGAAACGTAAAATGATTGGCTAGAATTGGCTCAGGAAAAAAAAAGCACCGAAATAAAGCACCGAAATGTGCGCTGCTTTTCGGTCTGGCTACTACCGTTTATGTCAGAACCGGTGCCATCATGGCACCCATCCCTACTTCCGATTGCAGAACATCCAAACGTCTCAACACAGAAGGAGCTGCTGAACCATATGCCACACACCCATAATCGAAGACCAATCTAATTAATGCCTGGTAAAGTTTTTTCAAAGCAGAAGAGCTCGCTCCCCAACCCCTCCCAGCTACACACCTCATAACATTAATAACGTTTTTGCATTTGGTTTCAATCTGGTCAATATGCTCCCTCCATGTCAGTCTTGAATCAAACACAACACCTAAGTACTTAAAAGAGCTCACTTTCCCAATTACCTTGTCATACAGTTTCAATGTCAGTCTCACCCACTTTTCTTTTGGTAAAGAACATCAATTTTGTTTTTCTCACCGAAAACCTGAATCCCCAGTCAAATCCCCACTCAACCACCATATTTACAGCCTCCTGAACCTTGCCCACTTAGACTTAGATTTAGACTTAGATCCTCCCGTGCCGATCGGCGCATCGGGCGACAAGAGAGCGCCATTGAACTCGGTCCATCGCGTCAGTTGTTGCTTCATCCCATGACAGTTCGGTTGAGCGTAAATCTTCAAGGAAAGTCCTCCTCCATGTTATTTTGGGTCTTCCTCGCCGTCTCTTTTCATTCTTTGGGTTCCACAGAACCGCGACATGGCCAGGTCTCGGGTCCGGTAGCCGAAGGATGTGACTGGCAAGTCTGAACCGACGCTTGGTGACTTGGACATGGAGCAGCTCTACTCCCGCACAGCGATATACTTCCTCATTGGTAACGCGATCCCGATATGTGATCTTGAGCAGTCGTCGAAGACAACGTTGTTGGAAGACGTCGAGATGGCGGTTGATCTTTGCAGTCGATTTCCAAGTCTCCGCTGCGTACAGTGCCGTCGGTATAACGATGGTCTTCAGGAGCCGCAACTTGGTTGGTAAAGGCAGTGCGGTGGTCATCCATATAGGTCGTAGTCGTTGAAAGGCTGCCCATGCTTTCCCAATTCTGCACTTAACGTCATGCTCCACGTCCCCGTCACTGCTAAAAGTGCAACCCAGGTACATGAACCTGTCCACCTCTTCTAGCTGCTGCTGCTGATTCACAGTAACCGCTGTGTTTGATGGTGTAGCGTAACCAACTCGCATAATCTTCAACTTCTCACCGCTGATCCTGAGTCCTATCGGTGCTGCTTCGATTTCCAAAGATGAGGTTGTTTTCTGAAGAGCCCGGAGTGTTGGTGCGAGTAAGGCTATATACCTTGCCCACTAGGTGCTCAATATTTCTTCCTTTTTTCCATAACACACAATCATCAGCGAACAAAGACCTCCCAATTCCCTCAGGAACATCAGAAAAAACATCACTGATCATTATAACAAAAAGCAGGGGACTAATTGCACTGCCCTGTGGCATTCCATTCTCAACCGTGCACTGACTAGAAATTGTAGACCCAATTCGCACTTGGATCTTCCTACCAGATAAAAAGTCTTGGATCCAATTGAATGTCCTGCCACCAATACCCATAAAACAGTCTGTTAGTTTCCTGTTGTACTTTGTAGGTCTGTGTCTCGTTATGTCCATTAGTTTCAGCTGTGTCCACCCCTGCATATCATTTCCTCATTACCTGGTGTGTATTTACAGCGTGTGTTTGCCTCTGCTCGTTGTCGGTTCATCTGTGTTACTCCGTGTTAATCAGTGTTTCCCCGCGTCTCTCTGCCCTGCCTTCTTTGTGTCATCTCTGTGTATCTCCCACTGTCCTTATGTTTTCAGGTTTGTTTATTAGTTTTTCCCAGTTTAGGTTTATGTTCAGTTCTGCCCTCACCTTGGTTATTGTTCACTGTAAATAAAACTCACTCGCACCTCCGCCGCTGTCTGCTACTTGGATCCTCATTCACTCCACCACACGACCGCTGCCCCAGCCGTGACAATGTCAGACTTGAGATGCCATCTGTGGAAGTGTGGATGCTTCCTCTCTTTGCTCTTTAAGCAAAGTGTGCTCTTTAAATGCTTCACTTTTTTTCCGTATGAGCTTACCCGCGATAGGTTCTGGTTACTTATAGATCATTTGGACTAAAGTTTTCTTAACAGAAACAGCAACATTTTTATAGTTACTTTATCTTCAACGCTCCGTGTGTCTGTGTCCTACACACAGCTGAAGCCTGATTACAGCGTCTGGGCACCGAACAGCCTCAATAGCCTGGAAAGGTGCTAACCGCTAGGCTAACTAGCAACAAGATGCCTTCCCTCTCCACAGATGACTACCACAGCCTGCTGCAGAAGATTGCAGTACTGGAGACAAAAATTCATTGCTAAGAAGTAAACGTGGAGGTAAATGGTCTGTGTGGAAATGAAACAACCTTGCCTTTGATTCAAAACAATGGCGATGAGCAAGCTAGTACACAGCTAAGGAGCACAGATAACATGACCAAGAAAGTAGACTCTGTGCATTACAATAAATCCCCAAGCCATAATCCCCCCTTGGACTGTCTTGGTGCAAAGCCAAGACATAAATCATGTCTCCCGGAAGGGGGAGGACGTATCACAGGCATGGCACAGCGAGCTGAAATCTCTGAAACCAACTGGCCTTCACGTCCTATGAGACAGAGAAGCTCTTCTACCCCTGTATACGGGAGGAAACAGGACTGGACAACCGTGAATAGGAAGATTAACAACAAACCTCCAAAACAACTGAATGTGAAACTGCAGAACAGATTTGCTCCACTATCAAAGGACCCTGGATCTATATCGGACAACTATCCATCTATAAGTAGCGAAGTAAGGTCTGAAAATCTGTTGAAAAGTAAAAGGCCACAGGGAAAGCTAAAGGCTAGGCCTGAAACTCTGATTGTGGGTGACTCTGCCGTAAAGGATGTACAAAGGATGAGCGGTAAGAACACTAAAGTCCTCTGCTTTCCTAAGGATATGGTCAACAACCTGAAGGAGAGAATTCGTCAAATTGCAGATGAATATCCAACTGTGACAAACATTGTTTTGCATACAGGGTCAAACGATGTGTCCAAACAACAGTCGGAGGTTCTGAAACAGAACTTTACTGGATTATTAAATACTGTAAACTCTCTGAATGCAGCTGTATTCATCAGTGGACCTGTACCGCCCGTCAGAGGAGGAGATGAGAGATTCAGCAGGTTGTTTGCACTGAATAAATGGCTTATATCAGCATGTACTGACCACTCAGTGCATTTTATCAACTATTTTAATATTTTTTGGGAAAGCAGGCATCTGTTTGAAGCAAATGGATTTAATTTTAACAAGTCAGGGGTGAAACTGTTCACCTCCAACTTGTTTTATTCCATACGTCATCCATCTGTGCTTGGTGCCAAGGCTGAGATAAATGAGGAGTTATCTCATAAAGAGGAACAAACAGTACTCCAAGAACAGACAAAGCCCAGCAGAAACCTTGAGGAGGAGCTCCATCTGCCCCCAACCGGAAGAGCTTCAGAAAGGAGAGACATCTGAGGCAAGAACAGGGGTCCCTATTTGCCTCCAACTCTCTCAACAACACTAACAACCAGGACCAGGGAGCACGACCTTCCCCAGTCCCCCAAACCCCTGACAGGCCATACCCTCCTCCCCCTCCCTTTCTCCCTCCTCCTCACACCTGAAATTCACTGAGGAGATGATGGAGCGGGTCAGTGCTGGGCTCAGATCTACCCCCCGGCCCAATCCCTTTTTGTCCCCCATAAACCCCCCACCAGAGCAGCCAAAGGTTTGCCATCGAGTCCCGCCCTCAACAGAGCAATCGAAGTTACATTGCCCAGCCTCGACCCCCTTAGTTCCTCCTTACCACCTTCACACTCTGTCACCGCAGTCTGATGTGTGATGTGTGGAGGGTCCGGGCAGCGAGGATTATGGCAGTGGTGACTTTTCCCAGGAGAAGCTGGGACCCTTTTTACTAGAAGCTTTTAAAATTTCTGTACTTTTAGGTGACAGAAGGAGACATGTGGCCTGGTCAAAACACAGAGAGCTGCACTCTAAAAGATCTTTAAATATAGTAAACATACCGTGTGTGCCACAGACTGCTCCCAAACACGAGGGGGCAAATAATACCTCTAAAATACTTAAGTTGGCTTTATTAAACGTTAGATCTTTAGCTGGGAAAACTTTTTTAATTAATGATTTAATCACCGAGCACAGCCTTGATTTTATGTTTTTAACTGAAACTTGGTTGGACCAAAGTAACAGTGGAGCTGTTCTCATCGAGTCGACCCCTCCTAACTACAGTTTTATCAGTGAGGCCAGGGTGAGCAGGAGAGGAGGAGGGGTTGCTGTCTTATTTAATGAATCATTTCAATGTAAGCAGCTATCTCTTGGAAGTTTTCAGTCTTTTGAATATGTGGCTTTACAGCTGAAGGCCCCATCCAAAGTTATGTTTCTTAATGTTCACAGGCCTCCCAAATACTGCACAGACTTTTTTAATGATCTCAGTGAACTGCTGTCTGTGATCTGTGTTGATTTCGACTGTGTAATTATTGTTGGGGATTTTAATATCCATGTGGACAACCCTCAGGACAAAGGGACTAAAGACCTGAGTAACACTCTGGGCAACTTTGGGCTGACTCAGCATGTAACAGAGGCCACACATAATAGAGGACACACTCTTGACCTACTGATCTCCAAGGGCCTGAGCATTTCAAACGTTACTGTGTCTGATGTGGGCCTGTCTGATCATTACTCTGTTTTCTTTGAAAGTAAAATCTCAGCCCACACAAATATACCAACAGCAGTGATCAAAAAACGGTGTATAACCAAATACAGTAGTGAGATCTTTAACCAGGTCTTCCCATTAACACCTAACCTGTCCAGAGGTTCAGTCAGTGAGCTCGTCAATAGCTTCAATGCTAAAATGTTAAATGTAATGGACACTATTGCTCCCATTAAGGTGAAGGTTATCTCTGGAAGGAAAAAGTCTCCATGGAGAAACTCCACACTGGTGAAAAATCAAAAAAGAGAGTGTAGGAAAGCTGAGCGCAGATGGAGAAAAACAAACCTCAAGGTTCTATGACATCTATGAAGAGAAACTTCACAATTATAATTTACAACTGAGGAGTGCAAGGAGGTCCTACTTCTCTGACATCATCACCAAAAACAGTCATAATGCTCGGGTCTTATTTTCTACAGTTGACAGGCTAACAAACCCTCCTGTGTCAGTGGCAGCTGAACTTCATTCGGCCTGCAATGACTTTGCCAAATTCTTCACAGAAAAAATCGAGAAGATTAGACAAGCAATTAGTACATCAACAGCAGATTCAGGACATGTACTGTGTCCACCGAAAAACTGTTTAAACACCATCAAACAGTTTCAACCTATAAACAGCAAAGACCTGGAGGACATCTTAGGTCAACTGAACTCGTCCTCTTGCTGTTTAGATGTCCTGCCAACATTTTCAAAAAGGTCTCAAAGACTTTGGAGTCAGACCTGTTACAGATCGTCAACTTTTCTTTAATGTCAGGTGTGTTTCCAGAATCACTAAAAACTGCTGTAATTAAACCTATACTGAAAAAGGACAATCTTAACAAGACACAAATGAACAACTACAGGCTGATCTCAAATCTCCCATTTTTAAGTAAGATCATTGAAAAAGCAGTTTCTCAACAGCTCAATTACTTCTTAAAACAGCATAACTGCTATGATGCCTTCCAGTCAGGTTTTAGACAGAACCACAGCACTGAAACCGCTCTGACCAAAGTGTTTAATGACATATGTCTGAATACAGACAGTGGAAAAATGTCAGTCTTAGTTTTACTGGATCTCAGTGCAGCATTTGATACAGTTGACCACAACATATTACTCAAACGACTGGAGAACTGGGCAGGTCTTTCAGGAACTATATTAAACTGGTTCAAAACATACTTAGAAAACAGGAAATACTTTGTATTAATAGGTAACTTCACATCTGAGCAGACAAGTATCACATGTGGAGTTCCCCAAGGTTCCATCTTGGGACCCCTTCTGTTTAACATTTACATGCTCCCACTGGCACAGATTATAAAGAACAACAAAATAAACTATCATAGCTACGCAGATGACACACAAATATATATCACAATGTCACCAGGAGACCGAGGCCTATGGGCAGAAATCTGTGCCATCAGAAACTGAATTTGAATAAGTTAAATTTGAATTTGAATTACTCGGATTGAATCTGAATTGTAACTTGAATGAAAGCTTTTGAAAACTGAATTTGAATTAGTCTAATTTGAAATTGAATTTATGGTTTGAAAATGAATTGATTTGCTTTGAAACTGCATTTTATCCTTTAAAAATTCAGCTCTCGAATAATTTCAGATTCACTTCTCACCATTCAGTTTCAGTTCTACAATTCAATTTCAGTTCCAAAATTCAGTTTTTGGGACTTACATCCGGTTCGGTTCAAGCGCAGATTAATAGAACTACAGACTGATAGCGTTACTTGACGGAATCTACAGCGTCTTGAGCTGAATTAAGACTTCAGAAGTCATCCGTCATGTCGAATGACCAGCGGATAAACTCTCAGGTTGGTAATAAATGTATTACATGTATAAGAACAAGTGTCATGTTAACAATTGATAGCATCTTCCTTGGGGGGCTCAACCCGGGATAACGGTCATGGCCAATTAGGGGCTCTGTTGGCTCTTAGGTGACGGTTTCCTCGTGGCTGCGTGCAGCAGGGCTAGGGGAGGGTCTGTGCTGACGGACGTGGGTTACTGACCTGGTAGCCTGGCTGCCCCTGGGTGGGTCCGGGATGGGCGTGAGGTTCTGGGGCACTCCGTCTCTGGGCTGGGGCCCTGGCCAAGCCTCAGGGGCTTGGGTCCTGGTTGGTGTGTTGCCGGGGGGTGGGCGGGTGGGTGTATGGGGGCCCAGTCCTGGCGCAGGGTGCCGCCTGTGCATCGAACCACCTGGGGGGCTCTTCAACTGGTGGGGGAGGTTGTCAAATCCTGCAGGAGATTTCCTCTCTTCAGGAACTCTCTCTGCAGGAGGGGGAGATACAGGAGAGGTGGAGGAAGATCTCAGCCTGGGCGCCTATTGTCTTGTGTAGTCTGGAAGATGAGTGGATGATGGGGTGGGTGCAGTTTTCTGTGGTGGGGTCGGGTGGACTGTCCCGGGCTCTGTGGGGCTGGGCGGCGTTGCTGCACTGGGCCCCGGTCCGGATGGGCCTGGGCCCCCCTTTCCTGGTGGGTTGCAGAGTATGGGGTGCCTACTGGGGTCAGCTGGGAGCTGGCCCCAGGAGGGGTCACTGCCCTCCCTTCCTTCCCTCCCCATCTCCAGCTGCCTCCCTCTTCCCGCTCCACCACAATCACCCACACATGCAGGGCCTTGGGGTAGGGGTGTGTCACCAGGGTGCAGAGGAGACATCCCCCTCTGTCCCCTTCTGGCTGCCTCTGCCTCAATTTTATCCCACAACTTAGACATTCACATTACTCACACTCTCATTACACATACATATAGGATCTTGGGGTGGGCACGCTACACGGATTCCAAATTACCATCAGGGTGTACACCTCACCCCTGGCGTCGTTGCCCACCTCTCAATTTTAAATACACGTAGACATTGAGGGCTAGCAGGAGGGGCTATACGCTTACCTGCTGCTCTGGCAGGTAGCTCCATGCCCTCCTGGGTTTTAAATGCACCTTAGAACACACATACATCAACACTACATAAGAGCGGGTGGAGGGAGGTTTGAGTCTTCCCACACCCCCGTTCTCTCTGCCTGCTGGAGCGGGGGGGCTAGGAGGAGGAGTTGGCCGTCCGACTGGGGTCTGGAATGTGGGGCCTCCCTGCTGCTGCGGAGTCGGGGCAGTCTGCTTCTCCCCACCGCAGGGAAAAGGGTAACATCACCTGGGTCTGGGCGCAGTTTCCCCCTCCAGGGGCAAGGGTACCTAGACCCGGGCTTAGAGTACGCTTTGGGGAGTGTGATTGTGTGTACAGCGTCTCTTTATGTCCGTCTCCACGTTGGGTGAGTGTTGAGTAATTGTATATGAGAGCATGAGGGTGGGAATAGATGTTTGTATCTGTGTGTGCCTGTTTGTCTGTGTCTTTATGTCAGGTTGGGTATCAGACGCCACCTCTCTGGGGACATCTCAGGCCCTCCAAGGTTTGAGGCCCATCTCCCCCACCACTTCCCCTGCCGGTGGCAGACGCCCTCAGACATCGGTGCGTTGGTGGTTCTTTGTGTCCGGGTGGGCGCCCAGGTACCCACCGCTCACTCCTTGGCGGCTGCTTATCGGGGCCTGGAGCCTGGGGCTCGCTCGGGCCACTGGGATGGGGTGCCCTCGGCCTCTCAGCCCGGGGCTCGGTCACTCAGGCACAGCTGGCTGCCGGCGGAGCTCACGGGCACGTCACTGCAACCCCCGGCTTCTGCTCGCGGCTGCTGAGTGACCCCTCATCTGGGACTCTCCTCAGCTCTTTCTGGGATAGTGGCACGGCTGCCCCTCTGTTGGTCTTCCTTGGTCTCTTGTGTTCTGGGGGCCTCTGGATGTCTGGAGTTTTGATCTCCTCCATACCTGCTTCATGCCCTGGAGGACGGGGCAGTGGCCCCCACACCCTCTAGCAGATCATTACATGAAGGAACCTTTTTAAAACAAGCGCGTTCATGCTCACAGGTGCACACACGGGTGATCACACACACAAACTACACCCTTTTGGCTCCTACCTCAAAGCACACTGTGCGCTGTCGATCCTACGTGCTGCACAATAATGTTTAATATTTAGTATTTACTGTCATATTCCATAGATCATTGTGATGTTGTTTATTACTCTCGTTTTCTTCTGCTTGCTTTCTTTTTTTTCTTTCTCAACAGGTGATCCAGGTGATCGATATATGTATTTTTTTGTCTGCTTATTCTGTTGGTTTTGGTTTTTGCCCTTCTCCCCGTCCCTCTTCTCAGCTGTTTTCTTTCCTCTTTCTTTCTCCCTTTCTTTCCACCAGTCAAGTCTGTCCCGTATTCAGCAAGTCAAAATAAAATAAACAATAAAGGTGAATCAAATGGACCATTACGGCAAGGCTGGGATGGTCCATTTGGTAAAGTAAATCCGTTGGGCATCTTTCTTCGCCTTTAGACAATAATTCTGATGGCAAAAGAACCAAACGGGACAGGTTTAAAAAAAAAAAAAAAAAAAAAAAAAAAAAAAAAAAAAAAAACAATTGATAGCCGTACAGTAACCTTTATGCTTATTGTAGCTGCTAGCTAAAAACGCTAATTTAGCGTAGTTTGCCCTGGATTAAGCTTTGACAAACAAATATGATCGACTGTTTCTAGTAGAATTCCAAAGTTGTCATCTTGTACCCTGTCAGAGCCCTGTATGCTTGCAGAGACCCCTACAGTAAGGAAACATGCAAAACGCTGTCCAAACCTTTGTATTTTAGCTTTATTTATAGCATCCCAACTCGTTAGCGAACTTAATAACTTTAGCTAAAGTGAATAGTTAGTCTAATTCATTAGTGCAGCATTACTGGATCACCTCTGTTTGAAGTAATATAATATGATATACAACTATCACTGTGTTTAACTACCATGATAATTATTAGGGTACTGAGTGCATGCTTAATTAGATTTTTTTTTTTTTAAACATACTGCTCCATTGCTATGTTTGACAGGCTGAAGTTGTCGGGTCACCTCCTAAATCAACCGTCTTTTACAGGTGTTTTGTGCCAGAAATGGAGTGTCCACTGAAGACTGAAGATACTGAATCTCTACGCCGTGCCATTGATCCCTCCTGTGCCTTCATCTAGACAAGAGACATTAACTTAACCACTCTCACATGCTCTGTACCTACATCACCTTCCCTGACAGTCGTAGCTTGGCTCATCTGAGGGTGAAATTATAAGAATGTGTTATTTTGCAAAGTGCTCTCTTGGGTTCCTAAATAAAATATGGCATTGAGGTCATTTCTTTTGAATTAATCCCTTCTTCTGAAATATAAGAACTGGTTTAAATGGCACTTTCTGTTCCTTACTTCCTGTTCCACTCCCAACCCCAAATAGATGCTGACAAGCTGACACAGTAATATGGAAGAGGGAGAGAAGCTGGAAAGGACTACTACAAATAAACCCAATGCCTAACAATGAAAAATGTAAAATAAGAACAATAATAATAATAAAGATAAAAGATGAAGTAACAAGTTTTTTGTTTATTCCAAATGATCATCCAGATGTCTGTGACATGTGATGACAAACACCGTAATGGAAGGCCTTTGTCATCACATGCTTAAACTCATCATATATTTTGCATATGCTGAACAGGCAGTCAGACATGCTGTAACTGGGGTAGAAAACTGCATGAACACCATACAGCAGGGGTCTCAAACTCCAGTCCTCGAGGGCATGGAAAAGTTGCATGACACCGGCCCTCGAGGACTGGAGTTTGAGACCCTGTCATATTCCATATGACAGGTGTGGTTGAACTTCATGGAGACTCTGAAGTTTCTCTTCTCTTCTGGCAGGACAGGAATGTAGCCTTGTCCTGTGAGCCACCGTAAGGATGTACTTAGAGTAGAACTGGACTGTCACCGCCTCAGGCTCTTCACCTTTTCAAAGACAAAGCAGTCATTTAGATAAAATATTAGATATTGTTTACCTGTAAATGCACAAAGAGAATTTAGAAATGTAATTATTGTCAAGAGTGAACAAGCACTGATAGTGTAATTTACAGCTGTGGCCAAACGTTTAGAGAATGAGAAGTGTTGTTTGTTTATTTACAAAGTTTGCTGTTTCAGTGATAGTTGTATATCATATTATATCACTTCAAACAGAGGTGATCCAGTAATGCTGCACTAATGAATTAGACTAACTATTCACTTTAGCTAAAGTTATTAAGTTAGCTAAAGAGTTGGGATGCTGTGTAAGACATAAATAAAGCTCAAATACAAAGGTTTGGACAGCGTTTTGCATGTTTCCCTACTGTAGGGGTCTCTGCAAGCATACAGGGCTCTGACAGGGTACAAGATGACAACTTTGGAATTCTACTAGAAACAGACGATCATATTTGTTTGTCAAAGCTGAATCCAGGGCAAACTACGCTAAATTAGCGTTTTTAGCTAGCAGCTACAATAAGCATAAAGGTTACTGTACGGCTATCATTTGTTAACATGACGCTTGTTCTTATACATGTAATACATTTATTACCAACCTGAGAGTTTATCCGCTGGTCATTCGACATGACGAATGACTTCTGAAGTCTTAATTCAGCTCAAGACGCTGTAGATTCCGTCAGTAACGCTATCAGTCTGTAGTTCTATTAATCTGCGCTTGAACCGGAACCGGATGTAAGTCCCAAAAAACTGAATTTTGGAACTGAAATTGAATTGTAGAACTGAAACTGAATGGTGAGAAGTGAATCTGAAATTATTCGAGAGCTGAATTTTTAAAGGATAAAATGCAGTTTCAAAGCAAATCAATTCATTTTCAAACCATAAATTCAATTTCAAATTAGACTAATTCAAATTCAGTTTTCAAAAGCTTTCATTCAAGTTACAATTCAGATTCAATCCGAGTAATTCAAATTCAAATTTAACTTATTCAAATTCAGTTTCTGATGGCACAGATTTCTGCCCATAGAGGCCCTGTACAGGCTCTTGGTAAATGCACTGAGGAAATTAATGACTGGTTGTGCCACAATTTTCTCCAGCTAAACAAAAATAAAACTGAGGTAATAGTCTTTGGTGCCAAAGAAAAGTGATTACAGGTCACCAGAGAACTTCAATCTATACACCTGAAAACCACAAACCAGGGGAGGAATTTGGGTGTAGTGATGGATGCAGACCTAAACTTAGAAAAACACATTAAGACAATAACAAAATCAGCTTACTATCACCTCAAGAATATTTCAAGGATAAAAGATCTGATGTCTCAACAGGACGTGGAAAAACTAGTGCATGCATTCATCTTTAGTAGGCTTGATTACTGTAACAGCATCTTTACAGGTCTACCTAAAAAATCAGTCAGACAACTACAGCTCATTCAGAACTCTGCTGCTCGAGTCCTCACTAAGACCAAAAAAGTGGACCACATCAGTCCAGCTCTGAGGTCTTTACACTGGCTGCCTGTCCGTCAGAGGATAGACTTTAAAGTTCTGATGCTGGTCTATAAAGCTCTGAATGGTATGAACCTTCCAGATCCCTCAGGTCATCTGGATCCGTTTTTTTATCAGTTCCCAGAGTCAGAACCAAACACGGAGAAGCTGCATTCAGCTTTTATGCTCCATATATCTGGAACAAACTCCCAGAAAGCCTCAGATCAGCTGAAACACTCAGTTTATTTAAATCCAGGTTGAAGACTCACCTATTCTCAACTGCATTTGAATAAAACACCAAATCCACACTTTTAAGCTTAAATTTCAAAACTTACATTTTAACTACTGATTTTATCTACTGTTCTGATTTTATCTACCGTTTATTATTATTATTATTATTATTATTATTATCAATTTTAAATCATGCTTTTTATTTGTTTTTGTTTTTAAGCACTTTGACTCACCTTGTTATTGAATTGTGCTATATAAATGAACTTGCCTTGCCTTACTCTCTGACTCTGCGCTCTGGACTCAGACTAACACAACAAGACTACATCATGTCTAGATGTGTGTTGACTCATCAGGAATAATAATATACCAGAAAACTGAAGAATACCTGAGGGCCTCATTGTAGCTCACCTGGTACCTTTACCAGAATAACATCCCCCAAAAACGGATATAAAATTATAAGATTGTGTGTCCCTCACAATGCTCAAACACAGCACCTTCTTTCATGAACAAGGTTCTTATACTTTGCAAAGAAGCTGCACAGAAGTGACATTTGATTTTTTTCTAAAAATGATCATTGATTGAGTAGGAACTAATGTCACATGAATTATTACTACTGAGATTGAATGTCATAGGCTTCATATTTTCATATATTGTTGTATGTCGATTCATCTTAAAGAGTGTGAAGACGACACTGAGATGAACAGCAAATATAAAGTTTTATAAAAGCACTTAAAACTGAAATAAATATTTACCTTCAATTTTCATTGCGTGCAGTTTTCACTTTCTGTGAGCTGCTTTTTAAGGAAAGAATACTGTGGTGTTGTGTGTTCTTTGTGTGCAGTTTCTTTTCATCATCCTCACTGTGACAAAGTTATCACAACAAAACAGTTCTGATCCTGCAAGATCTCTGAAAGAGATTAAACATTTGTTTCTTTTCAGAGATAAGACCTGCAGGCACAGACAGGTACGCTGATTCTGCATCAGGAAAAAAAAATCACCTCATTTGAATCTGAACGCAGGACTCTGACAGGCTTAAGTTCCATGGGTATGTGCGGTGATTAACTGGATATTTGTTAAATCAGAATTAGAATTAGAATCAGAAACAACCAAAATTGTATGCAAACCCTTTCAGTACATTTGAAAGAGGGTACTTTTAAGAGATAGAAGCATATATGTACAATAAATTTAAAATAAATAAATAAATAAATATAGTATATACAAGACTGTATATAAGAATGAACAAGTGAGGATACAAACAAGTGAGGATACGGTTGGAGCACTGTGATTTAATCCTTAGAATGTTGCACAGTTGAATGTTGTGTTTTTTCGCAGCGATGAATCCCCCGATTGCATTTTTTAATGCAACAGCCCTGGCATATGTGCTGTTTCTCAGTCTGTTTGTTTTGGCTTTAATGGTCCTGTACCACCTTCCTGATGGTAACAGCTGTGACAGGTGATGGGTGGGATGTGTCTTTCAGGATGCTGCAGGCTTTCCTGTGGCAGCAGGACCCCTACAGCACCTCCAGGGACAGAAGAGCATGGCCAAGGATTCTCTGTGCTGAAGATGTTTTTAAGACTACAGACCTGTCTCAGGTTGTCCTTCATATCATATCAAATCTTCATCCATGAACAAAGTCTTCTTATTTTGCCAAGAAACAGCAAAATAAATACCTTTTTCCTAAAAAATGAATGACCAATATCAATATTGATCAATAAGTATTTTAGTCATACTCATGACATCACAAAAATATTGAGCTTGATTGTGATTTTCTCTTCCATCGTTCCCTCCTGGACTGTCTCACACTCCCCTGACAGATCACGCTTGATGACTCAATGAACAACTGAAATTTGTAAACACAGTCTAATTACTTCCCCATGGAGGTTAGCAGTTCTTTCCATTTATGCCAAAGGAAAACAAACTCTGCATAGAAACAGCTGCTGTGTGGAAAGACCTGCATGACTGATGACTTAGTCTCTGAATGATTCACATGAAAAGTTTCTGCATTATATTATAACCAGGATAACATTGAAACTAAGCACAGAGGAATCAACATGTATTTAGACATGCCTCATCATCCTCGCCTCAAAGCAAATAGCAGAGATGAGCAAGGACAAAATTAAACTATCAAACTAAAAGTTCCACAAATGTAATCGTAATTAAAAAAATAATGAATATGAATAAAACTGTTAAATCATCAGTCTGAACCAATTCGTCTCTTGGATCAGGAACTCAAAATGCACTAGAGACAGACTCATCTGCTGTTGACAGTGAGACAGTTTTTAAATTATTATTATCAGTTATCATTATTATCAAGAGACAGGTCAAAGGTCAGATGAAAACCACCATTTGTTGAGCATTCTGAAGCTCCTCTGCTGCCACCTACTGGTTCCTATCATTTTATGACTGATGTCTTTCTACACAGTGCATACACTCATTGGAAACATTTTTAGGTACACTTTGTTTGTCCTGGATTGAACCGTCTTTTGCTTTCAGAGATGACATAATCCCTCATGGCATGGACTCACCAAGGTGCTGGAAATATTACTCAGAGGTCCATATAGAGATGATAGCATCACACAGCTTCTGCACATTTGATGATGTGAATCCCACACATCACTAAAGTGCTGCACTGGATTTTCAAGGTTAGGTACAAATGTTAGACATGTGTTTATGATACAGGACAAATAGTTAAAGCAAAAATAAGGCTTTTCACCCCCACAATGTTCTTTTTGTTGAAAGTAACTGTAATAGCTTTATATTCGAATACTTGTTTACTGTTTACTCTTCTGTCAGAGTCCAACTGAGATCTGCAGACTCATTTAGTTGTCAGCACTTGTCTTCAGTTATCGAAGCACTTCAGTGTCACTACATTGGCAGCACGAGACCATGTTTTGGTGAGTAGTTGGTAATTTTTTTTGTCTGTTGATGTTATAGTGATTTTTACAATAATACAAATGTTGCACAAGAACACAAAGTATTTAATTACAAAGGTTTTGAATAGTTCCTGCCATCGTGATCGCGGAGTTTAAACAATGCTTTTCTCAAACCCTAAAAGACCTTAAAATACACTGAAGTCAGTGTAAACAGTGACTGACACCTTAAATCCAACAGAAGAAACAAGCTTCACAAACACTCAGGTTAAAATTCACTCAGACTGAGTACTGAGGAGTCCACAAAGCATGAGAAGAAGCTGCTACATGTCTAAATACATTGACTTGCTGCCATGTGATTGGCTGATTCAATATTTCTAGTAACATGCATTTGAAAGGGTGTACCCAATAAAGTGGCCAGTAAGTGTGACCTAAATGTACATCACTGCAAATCTGAAACCAATCCTGACCTGGTAGAGCAGAGTCAACTGCTAATCGTGGAGGTTGGTGGCTCGATTCCAGTCTGTATGGCAAATATGCCAAAGCCAAAAGGGGCTTTGAGTGCTCAGTAGGAGCAGAAACGCAATATATATAAGAATCAGTATTTATATTTAGCTCTGATCATCACATGAAACATAGATGAAGAATTTTCTGCAGCATCGACATGCATGCATGTCTATATGTTCCCTAAGATGAGTGGGCTGGTCTTAAAGAAACTTTGCATAAACATTACATAGGACACTGTGAGTGGCAGCATCTATATAACTTATACAAATACTGTATACATCTGTGCATTTCACAGTCTAATTGAGCAAAGAATGAAATGTCAGATTAAAATGATGAGTCACAATATAATGCCCATACCATCATATTATAATGATTGTAGTATAGATGTGTCTGTCTGTGTTCAGTGTGTACTATAGGTTTTTTTTTTTTTATCATAAAAAGAAGTCAAAATTACATGAAGCAGTTAAATTGACTCAGAATGATTTCATTTGAGTGACTCAAATGAAGTGTTGGAGCGCTTCAGTGTCACTAGATGGCAGCACCAGACCGTGCTTTAATCTGTTGTTAGTGCTTTTTACTGTCTGTGGATGCTGCTGCAATCAGCTACATACAGTTAGCTGTGAACTGACCAGTTATTGATTGTATATAATTAAAGTGGCTGGAAAGACCATGGCGACAGTTTAGGCACCAAACTGACTTGATCACATTTACAGACAGATAATTATTTGTGTTTGAACAGATGATATTCATCCTCACACCTATAATGATAAACATGTAGAGCTCAAACCTCTTCCTACCTCTCTGAGAACAAAGTTAAATTCATGTTTTTACTGAGGAGCGTGTAAGCATGGATTGAAGGAAACCAGAGAGACACTGTATAAAAATCACTCTAACACAAACTCGAGGCGCTGCTTTGAAAAATGAAGCAAACAAAAAATCAACAACAACCGATGCAACAAGCTTCCACACAGACTGCTGCTAGATGCAAGTCTCACTTTTCCACCTGAACCAGTGTCTAATCTTAGATTTTCTCTCCTGATTCATTCCAGATTATTCTAAATTATGAATGAATGGTTTACTTCACCTTTTTGATAATAAAAACGTGTCATATGATTGGTCCCAGTGGTATTTGATATTGCAGAAATTCAAAATAAATTAAAATGAAATCAAATAAATGCACTGCAGCACTGATTGTTTTTACAACACATGTCACCTTGATGAACGCTAATTCATTTCTTTCATAATTTTATCAGTAGAAGTTTTTCTCTTTCAGAAACATATGATTCATGTTAGAGTGCATTTGTTATGTCCACATAATCTGACCCCGATTTTGACTGAATTGAAACCGAGATCATCATCATCAGACTGAATGAGGACAGATGTCCTCACTATGTGTCCTGTGCAAGCACAACCACAGATATCAACAACACAGTAACTAAGATGCATCTGAACAATATCTGTTGATACAGACATATTTATTTTATCAGCATCTAAAGTCTCACATATTTCATTTCCTTCAATCTAAACTTACTGTACACAGACACATACGAGCTTCTCAAGCTTCTGTGTGAAGTTTCCAGCCACTGAGTGATGTTAGTGCTGCTCTCAGTCTGAGGTTGTGGTTTTATTGATATTTGTTGTTTTCTATCTGCTCTGTGGAGACATGTGCATGGGTTAGCCACAGCAACTCATGTTTTCCATCAGAGAGCTTCATGAAACCCACAGAACCACACGAGAAGAACAACAAGTCTGACCAAAGTTTATTGATCCTGCACAAAAAAACAGATTTCTGCTGTGGAGACGACAGCAGGGTTCCACAAGTTACTGATTATTTTAAATGCATTGTATTATGTTTATTTATTAGTTATAGATTATATAATATATGGTATATAAATACATGTTTCTGTTTTGGCCTTAGAGACACAGTGAGACATTGGGACAAAAATACATTTTTAACTTTCTTTTTTTTAATTTTGGAGTTTCTTTACAAAAATGTCTCATCTCCTTCCATTTTTTTTTGTCTCGCTGTAGTTTTGTGAGTGTATTTAATGAAAAGATCAAACACAATATACTTTTATACTGACAGCCCTCTGCTCTGAGGGCCTGTGTGGACCTGCAGCTGGTTGTTAGGTTGGACTAGCAGATTTCTTCAGTGAGGAGTAGACAACATTTGAATTTGATGGAAGCTCTGAAAAAACAAACACACACATTTCAAACAATTTGAGAGCAGTCACAGTTAAAATAACTCACTAATTTATTTTAAAAAAAATCCACATCAGTGGTGCCACAATTTTCACATTAATAGTCTTAGAGCCAAACTGTCACAAATAATGTGAAATAGACCAACCAGGAAGTGCGAGTCAGAGCCTCCCTGTTTCAAAAAAAAAACATACTGATGAGCGCCACGAAAATTTAAGCTGGAGGATCCAAATCGGAAACATATTCACATATATAGGTAATCTTTTTATTAGGTGTACAATCCAAACTCAAAGAAAGACAAAATCTGAAAATGCTTCCAGCAGGGCAGTTCAAATACGTGAATCCTGTGGATAACAACAAAAAAGCTGCAAGTGACCAAAGAGTGCAAAACAACCAGGCAGTGGTTTCCTCCCTGACTGCCTGAACTTTCACCTCCCTTAAATTCAAACTCTTCACTAAGTTCAAACCACATCCTGTGCTCACACTGAACGTTAACATGGGACTCATAAATCATTAAATATGAGCATAAATCTAAACTTCAACATTATCCTTTGGCAAAGTAATTTGCCCATGACCCACAGCAAGGGATTTAATCACTTTAATAAACTGTATCATTTGTAGTATTATACACTGATTCCTGGGGCCAAATTCTTTCATCTGTTTGCCCGGGTGTTACAAGAAAGTTCAGCACCCAGACGTCCATGATATAGATCATGTAATGAAGTTTAACTGAGTAAGAAAAAGGACGCACCCATTATATTTGGTCATTTGTGATTAACACTAGAAGAAGAACACACATTTTACCGCGAAACGCCAAACAGACTAAACTTTGTCACAAAATATATACACTGTGGTGTAAAATATCTAATAAGTATCACACATCAGTTCAGTGGAAACAACAAGTAGATTAAGAGGCTGCTGTGGTTTTAAGAGCAGAGTCTTAAACATGTATAACTTTTAATCTTGGTCAGGGAGACTTTCACATGCCGAAAACACACAAGGTCCATTTACCTTAAAGATGGTTTAATTCAGAGGTCTAATGTTAACTATTTAATTGACAAAGAGCTATTAAAGATTTCTATTGTTCTTTCAGAACTGGCCACAAGTAAGAATGTGAGTGTGAATGAGGGTTTGTCATGGAGGTTCATTACCCAGAGCTGGGTAAGCAGATGGTTATGCATGAAGGCCGGATACGCTAAACCAGCAGTCCCCAACCTTTTTTGCCCCATGAACTGGTTTAGGACTGACAATATTTTCACGGACCAGCCTTTAGGGTGTCGCGGATAAATACAAGAAAATAAAACCAGTACCAGTACCAAAAATCTTTTAGATTTATTCATAACACATGGGAAAAGACCCATGGAAACCGAGTCAATGATAAAAACAATTTAAAAAATAATAATACCAACCCTAAAAAACCCATCAATTTCACACCCGAGTCTCAACTCTCGCAGCCAGGTACCAAACGACTGGTACCGGGCCAGTCGTTTGGTACTGGTACCGGTTGGGGACAACTGCGCAAAACAGTCATTCAGCATGTTTGAACAGACATGGACCCATTCCCCTACTCAAAGTTGCAGAGAAGCAACCTTGTTGTCCACTAGTGAGAACCCTGGCGTGCAGCAATCAAACAAGGGGTTAAAAATATATTCACCCATTTCCTAATTGCGCTTTGAGATCAGCTAGCATCTGTCAGCCCCAAGAAATACTCAGGCTCCTTCCCCATCATAGAGGTGACTTTCCATGTACCTTAATTAATTGATGATGAATCACCTTATTTACTGCAGTTGAGTCCAACTTAATTCTGTTGAGTTGATCCAACCCATACAAATTATGTTAGTCCAAAAGTACTTATAGAAAGCCATTTATTAATGTGGAAATCCTTTCAATGATTATTAGAACTTTATTTTGGCAACTTAGAATCATTAACCTAACCACACTAACTTGCATGTACCCATGGAGACACAAACACAGTGAGCACGTGCAAACTCCACACAGAAATGTTGGATAGTGTATTTGAACTTAGGAACTTCTTGCTTTGAGGCAACAGTGCTAACCCACCACTGAGTAGGTCAGGCCATACTTTGAAAAAAAAGGAGAAAAGCTACCATTTCAAAGTTTGATACAGAATTTTCTTTACGTTTTTGTCCTTGAGAGGTTAAGCCACGATAAATAGCAACAGCATACACATGGTAAAAGTAGATCCACTGGAAGCTTGTCTAGCATGATAATCTTCTCCCAAAGACTAGAGGCTTATCCACAACATGCACACAATCAGTAAAGCAGCTGACATCTTACCTCCAGCCACTGTTAACAGTAAATGGACACGCCTGTGAAATGGACATGCTACAGTCTCTATGGGAGGCAAACTTGCTTCCAACAACAATCAATTGTTGATAGCATAAGATGGCATTAATGTAAAGGATGGATGCAAATACATGAGAAGCTTGATGATCTAATGCTTTCTGAGCTGAGAGCAGAGAGATCACGTTAACTTTAGTTTTTATTGATAGTTTTTTAATTGACTAGACCTTCCATATTGTGACAGACACACAGCACACAAAACAATACCTCTGCGGCGGTTGGTTGGCTGCTGGTGGTGATGTAATATTTTGAGGTCACTGTATGTGATGTCATCACCTCCAGATTTTACTCCATCAGCTGAAATAAACAAACATAAAAAAATATACATATATATATATAGATGACTGGATAATACATTTCACTGGAAACTTAAGAATGCTGGCCTTTCTTGTTTTTCTTGTCTAAAGATGTAGACAAGCTGTGTGTATAAGTATGTGTGTGTACACAGACAAATAGAGAAAACAAGGAGAAAACAAAACTTTAAAAAATACTTTTGCTTTGATTCTTTTATGTGTAAACACATTAGTGGCTCATTCCTTAAGTTAAGTGCATTTCTTGTATTTCAGTGATTTACAGGTTGGGGTTATGTGGCTTAACAAACAAACAAAAAGAGAAATGTCCCTCTGAAAATGGAAACTAGAAGGACTGGGATGAAAATGAGTGAAAAAAATAAGCCAATGTCCAAAACAAAACTTCAGGAAGCCTGGAGAAATATTACTCAAGACCACTTTAATGTATTACAAGAAAATAATTTCTTATTTTGCATCTCCTTGGATACAAAATGTTAAAAAAAGAGGGGTGGCTCAAGACTTTGCTCAATACTGTAATTGTATATGTGAAGTGTATAAGAAACATCATTTTAAAATTTTGGTGTTTTGGTTCTTCAGGCTCTACAATTTCTTTAACGTTGTGAATTGGGTTTTATTTTGTTGCATGTTATATTAAAAACACTTGTTAAGATTATAACATACACAATCAGCCCATTCCAAGCTCCTTCAGTTCCCAGTTAAAAACAGTCAGAATTCTTTCAGCCTCAAGAAAACCATCTCTGTATCTGTTGTTCGGAAAGAATGTGACTGGACTTCATCACGTTTCTTGACATCACACCTTTCAACTAAGAATCTTCTTCAGTTCTGACACCAAATGCCTCATCACAGGTAAAGTCTCACAATGGTTTTACTCTAAACCTCTGCTGATAATGACTTACAACCTGATGAGAGATAAGTATTTCTCAGTAAACGCTCAAGGTGCTGGACCGAGATGGGCACAAATGAGATATAGAGCACCATGTGACCAGATAAAAATAAATAATAATGTCCAGGTTGAAAGTTGACCCAAGACTCATTCTTAAACATGTGAGAAACTTAGAGCTAGAAACATTCAGGTCATTGTGATGTCACTTTAAACGTGATTAAAATGTGCCCATACGAACAAGAGTTGTGAAGAAATTCTTCTTTTAAAAAAGTTCTGCTATAAAAGTTAACTCAAGTTCTAAGAGTTTATCTGTAGCCTCGTGAAGGGCTTTAACACTGATTGTAGGCGACAAGACTTTAGAAGTTGGCTGTGGTCTCCTCATGGCTCCACATAAGGGTCAATAATCTATTAATGCTATTACCTCTGCTTTATAGTCACTATATTAGTTGTTGCATGCACTAACAACAAATTAAAAGGTTTTTGAGGCTTTTTGAGGAACAATGTCTGAAAAGACATCAATGCAAGTAGTGAAACTTAAAGTGCTGTCAGTATACAGGATGTGTGTTAAAAGCAGAGTTATTATTTCCCAGTCAGCATCATGAGCAGATTTCTTAGAAACTGTCAGCAGGTTTCAGAACCCCTGTGGTCATCTTTCCTGTTTCAGAAAAACACCCACCCGTTATTTATAGTCATTCATGATGAACATGAAAAGAAATGCATTTTACCATAAAGTACTGTGTAGATCAACACTTTGTCAGACTATATATAGCCTACATGATCATCAGCACTGTGAATTGAAATCACTCTTTATCTACACATGAATTCAGTGTGCAGATAAAGACAGGAGGAAGTAGCTTGTATGGTTTCAAATACAGAGCTTAAAACATTAAAAACTATTAATGTTGTTAAAGGACACTTTGAGATGCAGAAAATACACATTGTCCATTTATATTTTACTCATCTGATTTTCATGAGTTTTGCTGCAATCTTGTCTGTTAATAAGACTCAGAATTTTCTGGGGTAAAAAAAACCTGTAATGTGCTAGGTCCTGTCAATGCCCTAGAGTATAAAGAGCTGTATGTCCGAACCATGAATCTGGTTTGGGGCAGCACTGCCTGTCAGGCTCAGATCACAGTTCAAAAAGCGCTTCAGAAAGAAGAGGTTATAGATATGTTATTGTGAGTCACCTTAGAGCCATTGAATATATTTAATCCTGACTTTTTAACACAATAACATATAAGACAAATATGATTTAAAGCATCTTTGTGATGAAATTACGTGAATTTAAACATTTGAACTAAGCCAGTATTTGTTTAATTAAGTGTCAGGACTTAATTTTGTTGTGTTAAAAGCAGGATTACTTATTGTGTTATGGCATGTTCATAACACAACTAAAATCACTGACTGCACTTCACAGCGTCCTGTATGAATAATGGATCTCTTGTTTGAACTCTCACCATCATCACACTCATGGAGAACTCATGCTGCAAAATATATGCAAACAGCTAACAGTAACCACTACAGATTGTCAAATAGCATCTCAATATTTACAACAAATACCATCTATATGAAGGACAAAAACACTTGTTCTGAACCATGATGGAGACAAAGAAGAGCAGCTGTACCTCTGCTCTTTGATCTGTTTTTCTTCTCTTTGATGGTGATTTGATCATAACTGACATCTCCAGTTCGCACTGATGAGTAGACTGCAGCTGGTTCACACTCTGAACAATAAAACACACAAGGAAGACATCAGTGCAGTAGTACGATCATACTGGTACTTAGCATTACATTAAGTACAACACATAAACAATTTTGATTATTTACACGTCTTTTTTATATTGTACAAATAGGAAACACACACACGTGTGTAATGCTGCTGCAGAAAGCATCAAATAAAAATGTTAAATAGTTGACAGAAACCGTTAACATTTATAGGTATATTACAAATTGATTTGACTCTTTTACTGTCCTGAAAACATGCTAAAATCACGGGATGTGTGTACATGACACAAAATGCAAAATTTCTAACTATGCTGTGCTTTTTTTTTTGCAGATATTTCTATGCCTTATAGGTTTTGATGCAAACCTATAATCACTGTCATGTGATTAAAGATAGGAGTCAAGACTTCTGCCACAACTTCACATGATGCACAGAAATGATGAACAAAGTATGGGGGTCTTACAAGCCTAAACAGACAATAAACTTGGTGTCTGTGCTTCAACTGTTGCTGGACCTTTCACGTCTATAGATAAGAGCGGAAATCACACTTTTTGCATGTGTGAAGTTAATTAAAGCTGAGGCATGCATACACACAGCTTTGTGAATCTGATGAAGGGAATGTGTCTGCATCAGTTTTTACCAGGGAGAGAAAACTGTAATGATCTCACTCTTAAATGCAAGTCCCTGTTAATCGATTCATGACTTCAGCCCTGTTTAAATAAAGATGCTTTGCTCAACAGTAATTAGTAAACAGTGTCACACTGATTCAGACAGAAATCTCAACACCTGCTGGACTATTTTTCTCATTTTTTATCCATGATGAAGACAAAGAAGCACAGCTTTACCTCTTTTCTTTGATTTTCTTTGCTTCTCTTTGATGGTGATTTGCCCATAATTGACGTCTTCAGGTCTCACTGCTGAGTAGACTGCAGCTGGATCAGTCTCTGCACAATAAAACACACATGGAGAAAATCACTGCAGGCAGTACAGTCTTATAGGAACTAATGTTAATATCTAAATTATATTGCAAAATTATTCTTTTGTGTCCAGTATTCAAATTTAAATTGGACATAATGAAAAAATGAATGAAAACATTTCTTCCATCAGCAACTAGCAGTGAAACAGCTGCTTTGTGCAGATGTTGCAGGCACCTTATCCCAGGTACAAGTAAGACAGATGATAGGTATGAAAACAAGAACTGGAGAGTTTCGTTTTTTCTTACATAAATTTACTATTTTGAAAATGAAAACAGATCTGATACTCACTCTGACCCAGATCAGAGTGTTTATAGAGGATGGAGAGATGCTGATAATGGTGGGAATGCACCAACTGGTGAAGATGTTAAGATGTCATACAACTTCAAAAATAATTAACTTCATAAAATTAAGATCGCAAATGTAACCACCAGTAACTTTTTTAATATTAATTGTGCCTACACAGAGTTAAAAAACAAACAAAACTATTTTACTGCCCTGCAGTAAATCCTGAGCCGTTGAGGTGTTACATCAGAAACAGGAAAGTGGACAACCACAGAGCTGCTGGCTTATGTTAACAGACTAACCACAGGCTGAAACACATGCAGTCCAGCATGCTGAAAACAACCGTGTAATCTGTTGACATTCAACGTTTGAACACTGTGAACATTTATAGGAGGAGTTTTGAATGCATCCCTAAAACACATTTTATCTAAGATAAATACAGTTAATTATTTAAGATCCACATTAATTGAAATTGAATAACATAAAGGATTAAGAATAGGCAGTTTGTGTGGCAGATATATCCAAAAAATGATGCCAACAGATTATCTGAATTTACTCAATAACCTGATTTTTCAATTAATAGATGTTTGTTTGTTTTTCGTCTTTCTCTAATGGAATGACCAAGATGACAAAACCAAAATAACAGTAAATGGAGGTGGACAGTCTTTAACTCTAAAAAAGATGTACTTTTAAGCCTATGAAACTCACAAAATGTTCTATGTCTATACTTCTATACTCTATATGCCTTATTCATAGTGTAACAGAGAAAATAATACATTTTCTAAATGAGGGTTTATAAGATTTTCAAATGATTGCATTATGCTTCTATATATATTTTAAAAGGCTTAAAAATGCAGTTTTACCTCAAACCTCACTCATGTCACTAATCCTAAGACTTTGACAAATATGGATACAAGGTTTGAAATATTACAGGAACTGGCTCTGTAAATGTTGCTTGAGAAAACCTCGATTGAAGCTGAACACAAAAAGTGAATTTTGGCGAGAAACTAATTGTTTTAATGGAAGACTCCACAGAGCTTCTTTTCAACTGTCTTATCAAAACTTGCTCAGAATGGTTTTTTTCAGAATTGTAATTACATGTCACACCATTGATAATTCAATTGCACTGCCTCCCTATTAGCTTCAGAGACACATATAAGATACTGGTTTTGATTTTTAGAGCTCTGCATGGAGACAGTGGCTCATAGACTCTGGAGCTCTCTCCCACAGAGATCTGTGAACTCAGTGGCATTTGTTAAAAGCAGCTAAAACCTCAGCTTTTTAAACTTACTTTGTGGTCCATTTCTGTTTCAGAAACAGGTCACTCTGCTCTAAGACACTGTGATATTTATCTTGAAAATATCTATATAAATCACATTTCACTTTATCTTCTTTACTTTAACTATTAAATCAAACACATACAAAGGACATAATACAGTACCTCTGCTCCCCCTTATTAGCTTCTGTTGACGATTTGAGATTTTAATATCACTATATGTGATATCCTCTGTGATGTCATTTTCTTCAAGTTCTGATGAAGAACCACAATGAACAGCAATATAATTTACTTTGTACGTGTCTTATTGGGGACTTCATTTATTGCCAAGAAGAATAACAGATGATGTTTGGAACCAAATGCATGTATATAAAACTTGACAACTGGATAGACGAAAAGCCCAAAATCATCACCTTTAAATTTTTGGTGAACAAGTCGTTTCACCAGAAGAACCAGTAACACCAGCAAAACCACAAAACAGACTGCTCCAACAGATGACAACACAGAGACAACAGCAGGAGACAGCAATAGAGGAAGAGTGATGGAGGTGGAACCAGGTGGGGGTGTGGATGTAGGTGGAGGTGTGGTGGTGGGTTTCTCTAAAATAAAGCAAACACAGTCATTAAGTTGTCGTCACATTGTGAATGTTGAAAGCTACAGAAACACAGACAGGTGAGTGTGTCACCTGTGACAGTGATCCAGCTGGATGGAGACTCTCCATGACCGCTGATGTCACACTTGTAGAGGCCTTCATCAGACCTGGAAACATTCTGGATGGTCATGTGACCTGTAGGCTGCTTCCTGATGAGGGAGCCATCTTTATAGAAAGCAGCTGGGAGGTTGGAGGGAGTGGTCTTTGTTTTACAGAGCAGAGTGACGTCATCTCCCTCCATCACAGGGAGGACAGGACTCTGCAGGATCACTGATCCACCTCAACACAGAGACAAACTACAGCATTTCATCCATTTACACACAGCTTCATCAACACTAACTCCACACACTCAGCTTACCAGTGACTGTCAGGTTAACCACGTTACTGATGGGACCCTCTCTGGACTCACACCAGTAAACTCCAGTCTCCCATTTGTAGATGTGACTGATGTTACAGGAAGAGCCAGCTGGTTTTCCCCACCCATCTCTTCCACACTGAGTCCTCTGTTGTTTGCTTGTGTTTCTCCTCAGAGTCCATCCAGCAGAGCTGTCGTCCTCCTCACAGCTCAGAGTCACAAAGTCTTCTTCAAAGAACTGAGAGCTGCTGGGACTCACAGTCAGACGAGCTTGATTTGTTGTGCAACACAGCAGAGTGATCAGAACTACAAGAAATTACACTTACAGTCAGTTGTTTTACTGTCAAAAAAAGAAAGTATATCCACTTTCAATTCTAAGGTTTTACATGTAATCAATTCATAAAAAAGTCATTTGCTATTCAGACGAACTGTGAAAGTTTAAATCCTTATTGATTGTTGTTAAAGTAAACAATGCCATAATATAAAGAAAAGAGGAGGTGAGAGTAGTGGTTGTAACAAAGCTGAGCAATACTTTAGTTAAATCCCTAAATTAAAACATTGAATTGAAATAAGTTTTGATTACAAATTAGTCGTTTTTTACTAAAAAAAAAAATCTATTATGGTGGTATGAATGGGGAAAATAAAAAAAAATAAATAAAAAGCATCTTTTTGTGCAGGAAATCGTGGCTCTGACTACATGTATGTTGGTTGACTTGAGAATAACGCAAAACATTTTTACACTGTTTTCAACTTCCAGGTACTTTTCCTTTGAATCATAAAAATCATAAAAAATCAGCTCATACAAAAATTTACAATCTGAACTTTCAAAACAAATTTTTAGGTCCTTTATGTCTTTTGTGAATGTGATCACAGAAATTGATGTAAATAAAACTACTCTGCAAAATGCAAACTGTATATCTGAGAATTTTCAGTTTGGGCTTCACTTCTCACCTTAGTTCTGAAACAAAAGAACCAACAGGACCAACCCCAGTAGATAAGCAGAATTAAAACTAAGTATAATTTTCATCTTCGTTTTGCTATTCTTGTTGTCATCATCCTATTTCTTTTGATCAGAACAGACAGTACAGTAAAAAGGCATTAAAACACATTTTTTACTTACAGAGCAGGCATTGCACAAATGTGTTCTTCATTTTCCTTTTCAGTAATCAGATTTTTTTTTCTGTGATATCAGCTAAACCCGTCCGTCCCCACTGTTTGCTTCCTTCTTCACTCATTTTTTAACAGAGTATGTCCCTCTCTCACTCTCAGACTAAGCAGTGTTATTAGTCTTAACAATGTTTCAAAACAATCTAGCATCTATCACCACAGCAACACCCAATGGACAGTTTTTGTAATGTCACATTTTAATAAGGCGATAACATGAAACAACACAGGAAAGACTTGCATAATTCTAAACAAAGCTGTACAATATATCAGACTATCATTAATTTCACTAATACTATTTTCACCATGTTGCCTGTTTGTTCAGATGCTCAATCTGAATGTTGATTACTTTAGTGTAGGCTGCAGTGAGCTTTAGTTACTTAGTTAACGGTGGACTGCAGTGTGAATTAATGTTTTTACAAATTACCTTCCCACCCTTAAAGAAAAAGAAACATTCACTTGGCATGCTTGATGTGGGTACGCATGGACTTTTTTTGCATTAACAACCTCCTCCTTTTTGTCAATTTTCCATTCACATTGGCTAAATTTTATTATGAAAGCAGCACTTTTCCAGTTTAGGTGGAAGTATTTAAAGTGGTCCGTATTCAGTTGAATTCCATTTTATTTATATAGTGCCAAATCACAACAACAGTCACCTCGAGATATTTCATATTGTAATATAAAAATCTTACCATAATGCAGGAAAAACCTTAACAATCAGATGAACCTTTGTAAACAAAAACTTGGCAACAGTGGGAAGAAAAAACTCCCTTTTAACATTAAGAAGGCTCAGGGAGAGGCGGCCATCTGCCATGACTAGTTGAGGGTAAGGGGATAAAAACAGGTCAAAAGACACACTGTCAAAGAGAGCAAGAGGTTAATAATGTCACAATTTGCAGGGGCAAATCGTGCAGAGAGAGAGGAGTGGACTCAAACGCAGACATGGATGCAGGAGAATGATTTAACAGAAAACAGGCCTTTATTTTGACTGATAAAATACACTACAAATGCGTGGAACACAAAACTAACCTGAACCCACTGACACACAGAGACACGGAGGGAATGACACACGAGAGAGATGCTGAAGAAACGTAGCTGGGAGAAATCAGAGCTAGTGAGACAAGGGGACGAAAAACCAGACACACACAAAAAAATTCCTGCATATTTTTTAACTGAAGGACATAACCTGGTTAAAAACGATTTCCTCATAGTATTACTGGAGGTTAGGGCAATGGCATCCATATCAAGAATCTGGTTAGATACTGTATTTCCAAGATATTTGGCTACAGCTTATCTATTTAGTGATATAGTATTTGGAAGGTTCAAATAAATACAGGTCCCCCTTTTTATTTACATTCTGGTCCAGTGTGATCTACGTATAAAAATTTCACAAATGACTAAACAGAAAAGTTTCTCGGTTTCCCAGCTGGCCGCCCTATTCTGTATGAGTCACTAGAGGGCAGCAAAATACCAGGGGAAGAAAAACGTATGGGCTCCTGTGCTATTGTTACTTTAAAACCTGTGATGTAGCTTAAAAGCACACTATGCTGCCTTTAGAGGTTTTAAACATGTTGACAGGTTAAAGATGGTTAATAAAATTTTACTTTGACATATTCTACGTAGCAGTGTTGGTGCAGACCATACACACCCACCGCAGAACAAACAGCAGTTCCTGTTATGTAAGCGAATACATTTACTATCAACAACAGACATGTCTGTGTAACATTAGGCTACTGGTTGGTCATTAAATAACATGTAAAACTAAATCCAGTGATCTGCGAGTAAGAAAAACTATCATCGAAATGAAGTAGAGAAACAGAAGTAGCAAAACATTTGAACGCAATGTGATCACGTGATCTACCGGAATGGGTGCAGCTCAGCGACTCTCGAGTCTCGAAATAGCACACACACACACAGAGAGAGACGCCCAGTCGCAGGATCTACAGTTCAGTCGCTTTTCGGTGGCTTACAACTGAAGTTTAATCAAACTTATTATTAAACTTCAGTTGTTTGCTGTGATTGTCGTTATCACACTCACTGAGCTGAACAACACGAAATGAGAGCGAACATGGTGCCCTTCCTGGCTTTGCTGTTTCTCTGTCAACGGATTTCTGCCACCGAAGGTACGGAAGTGTTAAGTTAATGTATGTTATGTGTGCCGTCGAGTTCCACGCACTGTTGTTTATTGTAGCGTAAACCGAGTCTCTAATCCGCGTGTTTTTGTTCTGTAAATGAAAAGATGGAAAAAGTTTTTGTCTGGAGGATATAAACTATAAGTATGTCAACATTAAGATATTTTCACTAAAGCTTTCAGAATTAACGTTCTTGATATACGTGTAGTCATCCACCTATTATTTATCAGGTTCTCGAGGAGTTGGTTCCCAAACTTATTTTGCTAGGCCCCCCTTTGTTTTACAAAAAATGCCCCCCCTCCCCCCGAGGAATACAGAATTCGTCACGCAACGTCAAAGGTATGTGCTTTTTTTCACGTCACGCTGTGCGCCACGTGATTGTTTACATGAGGGCCGTTTCTCAATTCTCAAGTACGCGAGTACGTACTGGCCGAGAAGGCACGGGAGTAGTACCCGCCGAGAACGCGAGCACGGACTCGCGATTTGTACACCAGCGTACGTGATGATGTCACAGGTCCGGAGTTTTTACTGCCGTCCCCTCTTAATTTAACTGTGAGTAACATGTTATGAAGCTTAACTTTAATCACAGCCAAACCGGTTTACTCAGGAACAAATAAAACACTGAAATAAACCAAACATTAACATTTAGAAGTGATCTAAGTGACTTATATATCATTTTTAACCTCAGTAGTGAAACCTCTATTAATAAAAATAGTGTACATGTACATACGTGTACATACCTTAATAAAAACAAGCAGGTGAGATGTTAGAACGCTTTTATTTCTATTCTAGTGGACACTCAATACTATAGACAGCTGCTGGGGTTTCTTTAACCTGAGTAGTGAGAAGACCGCGAGCGGGGGGGGTTGAAAACGATGTGCCGGGAGTCCGCTGTTGAGTTTTGGACGAAATGCATTCTGGGATATTTAGCTGTACCAAGTCCACACCGATGCATGCTCGATAAAACGGGCGGAGCGAGAACACATCCGGGACTTTTTCGCGTTCTCGGCTTGATGCATACTTCGAATTGGAACAGTACTTGGTCTCCGACTGATGACGTATCACGAGTACACGAGAACGCAAGTACGCACAAGTACGCATATTGAGAAACGCCCGAGATGAATTGCAGAATGTAAGAATCATGTGCCTAAGCTTGCCTCTTCCAAGCACCAGTTAAGTCTCCTATAGTTTGTTTATTTAGAGAATGTGGCGTTATTCAGTGCTCCTCCCAAAGACTGTTGTGCTTTTGAGACTGTTGTGTCACTCCACAGAGCTTAGTGGTTCCTCTTTCAAGCAGGTAGCTCTGATTGGCTGCTGTTGAAATAATAGTTGTACTTAAACGCCTTTAACCTCTTCTGGGTTGTTTCCGCTTTCAGATCTGAAAATTATTACAGCTGAGTCTGGACAAAAGAAGGTCACTCTGACATGTCGAGCTCCAAACAACAACAAGAACCTGATAGGTGTGGAGTGGAGTAGAGCTGACCTGAAAGAAGAATATGTCCTCTTGTATCGGGATGAGCAGTTTGTCCCAGATTACCAGCATCCATCTTTTAAGAACCGTGTGGATCTGAATGACACACAGATGAAGGATGGAGACGTGTCTTTGATTCTGAAGGATGTGATTACTGATGATGATGGAATATACGTGTGTCGTGTCCTCATCCCAGGAACAAAGCGCGGAAAGAGAGCTGCTGAAACTGTCAGGAGCATCAGACTGATTGTTGATCCTCCAGGTGAGTGAGTAGAGTTGAGTGTGTGTGTGATCAGAGGTGAAGCTGCTTCCTGGTTTCTAAAGATTTCTAAAGATGTTGTTGATGAGACTTTGTAGAAAGCAGCTGGTCTGAGTGATGTGATCAGAGTGCAGTAGATAATGTCTGACAGCAGTTTGAAGAGGAAATGGATTCTGTTCTGTTCTTCACTCATCACCTACCTGACAGCTGACACCTCACACCTGTTTCTCACCTGCAGGTCAGACAGGAGGAGACACAGAGGATGGAGGGAAGGAGGATGGAGGGAAGGAGGATGGATCTGTTGGACTAATAGTTGGTCTGTCAGTTGCTGCTGTCCTCATTGTTGCCACTGTTGCTGGTTTTTTGATTTACAGAAAAAAAAAGAGTCAGAGTCCATACCAGCTTCCAGCTGAGCTGGAGTCTATTTGAAATGTTTCAAAGCTTTTTTCCATCTTAACTGTGAGTCCTCTGTTGCTGTTCCAAAGCTTCAGTGGAGACATGGAAATATGATCTAGCTCCCGAATCTGGGCCCTGCACTCTGAAGAGAGTTCAATTAACACAAGGGTACCTTTTCGTCATCTGCATTAATTTACGCTAACATTGGCAATGAGGATGACCAGGTTCACATGAAAGGAGTAGCATGGGCGATATCTCACCATCGCATTGATCATTGTAGCTGATTGGCTGATTTCAATATTTTTTTGTTTTGTTTTCTAAACTATTAGAAAAATATGAAGAGGTAACACATAAAACAGAAAAGTAGCACAGCTGCTGCAAACAAGACAGTAGAAGGAGTTGAAAAGCAGTGCATTTCATTAGATTTCATATTTAATATTAAAAGCACTTTGTATGTGTAAGCTTTAACAGTATTGGTCAGTAAGACTGACCCTTAAAGGCAGGAACAAAAGACAGGAAAATGGTGAGTGTGTGTGAGCAAGTGGGATTCAAATGTAGTTTTAGTCTACTAGCAGGCATTGGAAAGCCCAGAAGCACAAAATGTTTGCAGCCAGAAGGTTAGAATAATTTTTTATGATTACATTTACAAAAAAAAAAAAAAAAAAAAAAAAAAAAAGCTGCATCGAAGAATCTGTATATATTGCTGATGCTCATTGCGGAAACACAGACTTGTGAAACCTCCACTTGCACAGGTCAGAGGGATCCTCCAGGAATGATGATGGTAATTTCTGAAGACTTATTAATCAGAAGCCAGTGATTTCATCCCTGCTGATATCTGGATCTTAACCTGATCCGCAGGTATGAAATCACTGCTTTCTGAGCAATCAATTCTCTATGAAATAACATCACCGTTTCTGGAGGACCCCTCTAATCTCTGCACAGGGACTAGGAGAAATTTATCTAGTGTTTGTTTTTCTGATGAGCATCAGTAATAAATACACATTTTTAGATGCAGCTATTCATTTTTCCCCCCCAGATTAATGATGTACCAGTAAGACGTGAACCACTTTTTTAGTATAGAAAAAAACAGGTTTAATCATAAAGTTACCTGGATAGCACAAAATTCTGCTTCTGCTATGTAGAATAAAGCCGTTATAAAGTGCGCTTCATGAAATTTTACCAACTACCTAATCGTCCTGATCTGAAAACAAACAGCAGAGGTGATAAAAAATGAAAATGAATTGGATTTTGGATCCATGGATCTAAGCATTTCCATACTACTGGTGCAATAAAGTGTGTGTTAGGCAAAAAATGAAATGAAAAATAAATAAATATAATAAAAACTTACACAAATTAGATATAAATTAAAAAAATAAACAGTAAAATATATCAACATAATCATGCATCAGCCTGAACGATGCAATTCATCACTTTGTGTGAGGAGCTGAAAATCCACTAGAGATCCACGGATGTGATGTTTGAATCAGAGAGTTGTCTGATAATGACCCAGAAACCTGGATCTGTGACACTGAGTCAATTAGAATACAATAGCCCTTTGTTGTCATTGTACAATTAAATTGTAAGTGTTCCACGCCAACTGGGAATAAAATATAAATGCTAATAGGAAGGAATAAATTACAAACAAGAGAAATATACATAAAACAATTATTTTCTTTTAAATATAAATGCCATGTTTGAAGCTAAAGCAGGTTTCTCAGCTAAACATACTATACAACGTTCTGACTCTTTGACATTCTGGACATTATTTAGCAGTGGCTCACAGTTATTCATAACTTTCACTGGGTTATCCCCCTCTGTCTCAAAAGTTTACACATACCACCTATGCTTATGCTTATGCTATGCTTAAAAACCATAAAAATAATAAATATTATTTAAAAAGTAACATGTATTGAAATTAAAACTAAAATAAATTAAAAACAATAACCCAAAGTACTGAGATCCCTTTGAGATATGGGATAGGCTCCACGTGCTCTTTCTTTCTTTTTTTTATGGTTGTTCATATATTTCATGTTCATTGGCTGTCTTTGTAGATGTTATCTTGGATAATGGAGAAGATTAGCAAAAGTGCATCCTGATTTTAAAAAAAAAATCCAATATCCATCTTCCTTCTTCCACTTGTCCAAGTCAGTGATGCTCAGGGGTTGGAGTTTTTTTTAGGTACTATGCTTGTACCTATATTTTGGTTCATTGGCTGTCTCTGTAGATGTTATCATAAATAATGGAGGAGATTAGCAATCTTTTTTTTCTTTTCTTTTTTAAAATCAGTCTTCTTCCAACCCTCCCTCAGGGTTGTGAGAGAAGGGGCGTGGAGCCTATCCCAGCTGTCATAGGGCAGGAGGCTCAAATGCACATTGTTTCAGTAACAGTGCACCACTTTGCTGGCTGATTAAAGAAAATAACATTGGCTTAAACCAAATAAGGATGAAGCAAGGACTTTTGGCAGACAATGAAAGATTTGTGAACATCTGCTACAGCCTGAAAATTTAATGTAGCTTGTTCCAGATTTGTTTAAAATATAAATTTCCCCCATTAAGACTGAATAGGATTAATGTAAAATGAATAAAGTATCCTGCTTATTTTTGACTTCTATCCTGCAAAAGAAAACCACAATAAATAAATAAATAAATAATAATATAACACAGTTTCTGATATTTGTTGTCTGTTTTCCTGCTTGGGTTCTTTACTTTAGAAGTGAATTTGACATGTTCAACATGTTCATGCAGGTCTGAGAGAGAGAAGCTGCAGCACTGAAGGTTCAAAGATGGTTGATCCCCCCCCCCGCCCCCAGACACATTTCAATCTAAAGCATCTGTTTATACCTGACATGAAAGCAGTCATAAAGGAAGCTTCCTATCAGTTATCGGGCCTTCATCAGGGTCCATGATGAAGGCCACAAGACAAAACGCATTGGCTTGGTAGAATGTGAGTGTGAGTTAATACCTCAGAACGACAAAGTGGAGTTTAACCTTGACTGTGTGTCTGTACAAAACACAGACTATGAGGGCTTCAGTCCACAGACGGAGACATTAGCAGCAGACCAGGTGGAGGCTCAGCAGCCTGTTTATGGTCACAGGTGATGTGATGTCCTTCACAGCAGGTAAACTGGTTTGCGGTGTGTCTATTTAAACCTTAAGGTCATTCCCAATTCTTCAGTTATTTTATGAACAATTGATATCAGTTCAGTTTGATTTATATAGCTCCAAATCACAAGAACAGTCACCTCAAAGTACTTTGCACTATAAAGCAGAAAGAAACCTTAGAATCAGACTCAGGGACGGGCAGCCATCTGCCGTGAGCTATCAAAGGTGAGCAGGAGGATAACAGGACAAGCACTGTGTATAAGGTGTCACCTGTTCCGCTCAGCTGCTTCTACTTCATGTCTTCGAGGTCAAAAACTCCGACAGTTTCACGTATGAGATAGTCTGCTGTTTTCTGTGTTGCTCTGAGAATTCCTCATTCACAAACTGCAACCATGAGGTACAAATACAACACAGATTAGTTGTAATCAGAGCTGGTTTGATTATTTAAATAGTAGAGAAACATCCACCAGTGTTCCCCTTATGACCTCTATTAGCACACTGAACACTGGACCATTTTTTTATGAAGGGAGGGCAGAAAGAAAACATCACATTATTCCCTCGCCTCGTGATGTTTTCCTTCAAGTTCAAATAAACATAAACCAAAGATAGAGGAGGGACATTTACCATACTGTAACTTTGAAACTATTTGTTCCTGTCATTCAGGGAAGTAAAAGTTTCTGTAATCAATAAAGGGGGAAATCTGCTGTTGCTGTTAAAGGAACTTTAGTCATATTAGTGCTATAACAGCAGCTACTCAGAGACTGAAACCTGAGAGCAGAGCAGGTGCAGCACACATATCCCTGATAAAACAGGCTCTACACTGTGACCATGAGAGTGGAAACTTTGAATGTCAAATGTGCATGCAAAGTTTCCGCTCTCATGTTTCCTCTGATGACTCTGTGAAGTCTGTGAGTAAAAACCACCAAATGAGTTTAAAGGAAGCTGTTTGAGAGTCAGGGGACTTCACTGGTTATTGTCAGTTATTATGAAATAAAACTCCAAGAGAGGGAAAAAGAAAGTTATGCAGTAAGTTTTGTTTCACAAGAATCGAGAGAGAGAGAAAGAGCGAGAGAGAAGACCACGCCCACCAGCAGTTTGTTTATCAGTGGAAAGTTTTCACAATTTGTCCTGGTATTTTACTTGTTCAAGGCATTTTAATGACATAAAGATCATTGTCCATGAATCAAATGGATAAACAGAAGGTTTTTCTCTGTTTAATATGCAAATAAAAGTGAATTACTTAAAACAAATGACCTCATTACAAATGAACCAGCTGGAGCTTTGGGGCCCTCTGGAGGTCTGCTTTACACACTGAGGCTGAACAGGACACGTATCTATTCATGGACTTCTAATATAAGACAAGTGGAGTGTCTGAACATGTGTATGAAATATCAAGAAGCATTCATCAGCGCTGACTCTCACACACACCCTGTAATCCTGCCTTATCATAACCTGAATTCAGTTCAGCCCTTTCTTGGAAAGGTATAACCTTCATTTGTATGTTTGTCCTCACAGAGCAGATATAGAAAAACAGCTTTGAACACGTTCCTGGATTCATCTGCAGCAGGAGCTGAAGCTGGCTGGGCTGTTACTGTGGGAGCTGGAATTCAAAGAACTGAGAAACACGTGTCCTGTACATGTTACTGTTAATCTGGATAATTTTCATTTATATAATTGGTGTGAGTGTTTATAATATTTAGTGTCTGCTGGCTCTTTGCAGAGGGCACAGCAGAAACAAGCTCATTTTCTGTTTAATAATCAGGGATTGTTTTACTTCTCTGATGTTTATTGATCCACTGTAATGTAGATGTTTTTGCTCTCTATCAGCTCATATTTACAATTTTTGTCATTTTCGTTTTTTTCCTCTCATTAAAGGTCAGAGGTCACAGTGAACACCTCCATGTGTTGTTGGTCTGACAGAATCTCCTGTGCTGCCACCTGCTGGTGATGAACCATCAGAGGGCTTCATACACCAATCACTATAAGCATGTTTTTCAATTATAACCTTAATGACGTAAACTACACAGACACACAAAACAGAAAAACAAAACAAAAAACAAAAAACCTACATGAATAAACAGGGTCTGAAAGATGTCAAGGACTTTTTACTGAATGGAAACTTATTACTATTCACATCGTGTGAACAGAATCTGAAGCTCGGTGATGTATTTTGTTCATGTTTAACCTGTTTGTGTATTATAAGTGTTTCAGTTTCACTCAATGTTTCAACGTCATGCATTTTTCTCCTCTAATAACAGGATCAGACGAGTTACTGAAAAGCTGTTGTACTCTAAAAGCCAACAATGGGACACAGATGTATCTTTCTTTTTCAACAGTGGGTTTCCTATGAGCTTCTATGACGTATTTGTCACGTATTTTGTCTCCGTGATACTGCAGGCTGACTCAGAGGTGACGTGAACTCATACGTTTGATGTCACACATATTTGCTTCAGGTGATGCTGCCTCAGTAACTAAGTAGACTCAATAACAGATCCAAGATGAACATGATTTCTTATCAGAAAAAGGATATGAGCAGAAACACACCTCAGGTGACCAGCAGAGGGAGAGTAATCCTCTGACCAGGTGAGCATGCATATTTAAAGAAACAAAAGAAATCTGATGTCAGACTGAGATGCCATCTGTTACTCTCTGACTCTGAGCTCTGGACTCAGACTAAAAAGACTGCATCATGTCTGGGTGTGTGCTGAATCATCAGGATTAATAACATGCCAGAAAACTGAAGAATACCTGAGGGCCTCATTGTAGCTCACCTGGTCCCTTTACCTGAATAGCATCCCCCATAAACTGATGTCAAATGGTAAGACTGGTGCATAAAGATTCAGTGTCTGACACTCTGCTGAATGGGTCCCTCACAATGCTCAAACACAGAGCCTCCTTTCATGAACAGGGTTCTTATTTTGAACCAAGCTGCACAGAAGTGACATTTGACTATTTTTTTCTCTAAAAACATGATCATTGATCGATTATTAATTACCTAAGTGTGAATGGGAGACATATCACATGACTTATTTATACTCAGTTTGTGTGATTGTTTTTGTTTACTGATGATTTGTAAAATTATTGAAATTACTTTTTAATGAAAGTATCAGTAACGACTGGTTGAAAGTAAGAAAGTCATATTCATATTGTCATATTTTTCTACTCCTGTATGTGGATTCATCGTAAAGAATTTGAGGACGACACTGAGATAAGCAGCAAATATAGGCTTCCTCACATCTCACAGGAGGATGAGGTGCATTTTGTTTTATGTATTTAATGTTCTAGTTTAGTTTAGTTTACAGTACACCTGTTTAACTTGCTGATGTAAAGCACATTACTCCATCTACAGTTCAGATGCTGTGTGGTTGTGCCAGCTCCAGGCTGAAATCTGAGACTTTTTTTTTATTGGATTTAGGTTTGGACATTTTTTTCATTTGTTAGGCAGTGAAGAAGGGGCAAAGGGCAATAATGTTCACCATGGACTGATATAAATCAGCACAAATTGTTACATAAAAATTCAGTTGGGCCCTCTGTTCAATGTGTCCGATACAACTGTAAAAACCAGCCTCTGTCCGTTAAACAGCTTCTCTTATTATCATGAAAAGTCTCTAAAACATGTTTTAGAGAAAACTCACTTTCTCTGCATGAACCTGGTTGTGTGTCACTGTCCACGTTGTGTGCATTACACATTCTTTGAACTTTTATTTTGTGGTAAAAAAACCCAAAACAAAATAGATGAATGCTGCACTTTGTGTGCAGTTTCTTTTTATCATTACTCCCTCTGAAACAGCAAACAGCTATGACCCTGTGAGACCGCTGAAGGTGATGCAACATCTGTCTATGTGCTAGAAAAACAACCCAGTATGTGTTGACTGGAGTAGACGGAGCTGGATAACATGCAGTGACTGTTTTCAAAGACAATCTCTGCAGGCATGGACGTGCACACTTAGGTCCGTTGAGATTGCCTTAGGGGAGAGTCTCTGATTGGCTGAAGCTGCATGAATGTTTGCAATGATTGGCCAACTGAAAAAAAAAAAAAACCCACACCCTCAACTGTACATTCAAGTCATTTATTTCAGTGCAGCTGTAATACTGCAAACACACACAACATGTAATTAAATAAATAACATATGCTGCACAGAGATGTGCAGGACTGTATTTAGCAGCCAGCCGTCATCTCTGGTCAGACTGGATCAGCTGTTTGGAAGACGTCGTTGACTTCAGTGCGGAGTAGATGACCCCTGGCTCTGGTGAAGGATCTGAACACAAACACACAGATTAAAGAAACTTTTAGATTTCAGGTGATAAAAACTTCTGGGACACATCAAACAACAAAGTGCACAAGTAACATTTTCCACAAAGAAAACATCCACTGACCCAAGTGTAACAGAGCCGGGACACTTTTAGTCTCTCTGTAAGATCACATAAATCCTCACAAAGATCAAGACAATGTTTGACAACTGTTCACTTTGAATTTGATACAGTCAATCATAATATTCCTTTAAAGAGACTCAGATTCGTTAGCTTTGACTCGAATAAACTGTTTTCACAGGCCCAGGATGCTGGGGGTTTCCCATGATGCACTGAGAGTGACTTATTCACTCACTATGTGTGTATAAACCTCTCTGCACTTAATTATCAGTTATTATTAATCTTTGACTTTCTTCCACAGCGTGTCTTTTTTCCTGTCTCCCTTTCCTGTCTGATTGTTGCTGTTTTCTCTGTGTTATCGCAGGTTTTTTACTTTGCAATATAAAACGTCTTGAGGCGACTGTTGTTGTGATTCAGCACTATATAAATAAAACTTAATTGAAATTTTATTATATAGCTCTGAGTTAAAGTCATTATAAGTCTAAGAATATAAAACTTTTACAGTGACTATTACACTCTGTGTCATGAATGCAGTTCTAACATCTGTACCAAATCAAACCCTTGAAAATTCAGTGGAGCACTTTAAGGACGTGTTGGATTCACATCATCAATGTACAGCAGCTGTGTGATGCTATCATCTCTATATGGATGAAAACCTCAGAGGAATGTTGTTGAGCACCATGCCGAGTCTATGCCATGAAGGATTAAGACAACAAGGCATACCTAATAAAGTGGCCAGTAAGTGCACTGCATAAAAATATAGGTGTCACATAATGATATGAGCCAGTAGGTGGCAGCAGAGGAACTTTAGTTTGCTTAACAAATGACTGTTTTTATCTGACCTTTGACCTTTATCCTGACACCAATAATGAGTCTGGCCCAAGCTCGGCCCCCTTCAGCAGGCTCATGTCAGAGATTTTTGGCTCCTCAGTCTTATTCATATCTATCTATTCACATCTTATTCTTATTTCAGATGCCAACAGACTTAGTAACTGATCCACAAGGCCAATAACGTTGTGGTGATGTGTTTATGTTTTCTGGGGGCTTTTGCCCCCTGGTTGTCATGATCCTGGGTCTTTGACTCAGGTTTCTAAGTTTATTAACTTGTTTATTTTTGTAATATACTGGGATTCTGGTGTGTCAGAGAGGCAGATGATGTCCAAGATAAGTAGAATGCTGGACGATACCTCCTGTAGAGGCTAAGCCTACGCTTGAAGCCACTGAGGTGGTCGTTAACGGGGGTGACGCGATGTCACTGGTATGTATGAATTAATTAAACAGTCCAATAACTCCAGCAGTACTTATCTTGTCCTTTTTTGGTCTTTATTCCAATATCATCTTAACATAACAGCGCAGCGGTCACAAACTGTTTGCCTTCTTACAATTAACGAGTCGCGACACACCTAACGCCGATTACGTGCATCTAACTTAAATACCTTTAGACAATTGCCTTCAGTTGACCCCAAAGATAAAAGTCTAAGGGGGTCAGATCGGGAGACCTTGGGGGCCATTCAACTGGCCCACGACGACCAATCCACTTTCCAGGAAACTGTTCATCTAGGAATGCTCGGACCTGGCACACATAATGTGGTGGTGCACCATCTTGCTGGAAAAACTCAGGGAATGTGCCAGCTTCAGTGCATAAAGAGGGAAACACATCATCATGTAGCAATTTCAAATATCCAGTGGCCTTGAGGTTTCCATTGATGAAGAATGGACCCACTATCGTTGTACCCCATATACCACACCAAACCATCACTTTTGTTGTTCCAACAGTCTTGGAGGGATCCATCCAATGTGGGTTAGTGTAAGACCAATAGCAGTGGTTTTGTTTGTTAACTTCACCATCCACATAAAAGTTTGCCTCATCACTGAACAAAATCTTCTGTGTGAACTGAGGGTCCTGTTCCAATTTTTGTTTTGCCCATTCTGCAAATTCTGTGCGCCGATCTGGGTCATCCTCGTTGAGATGCTGCAGTAGCTGCAGTTTGTAAGGGTGCCATTTGTGAGTAGCTAATATCCGCCGAAGGGATGTTCGACTAATGCCACTCTCCAGTGACATGCGGCCAGTGCTACGCTGTGGGCTCTTGCTGAATGAAGCTAGGACAGCCACTGATGTTGCTTCATTAGTGACAGTTTTCTTGCGTCCACATTTTGGCAAATCCAACACTGAACCAGTTTCACGAAACTTAGCAAGCAGTTTGCTAACTGTAGCATGGGAGATGGGTGGTCTCGTAGGGTGTCTTGCATTGAAATCTGCTGCAATGGCCTGGTTACTGCGTTCACCAGATATCAACACAATTTCGATCCGCTCCTCACGTGTTAACCTCTTCAACATGTCAATGGCTGTGAACAAAGAGAAACTTGTAAATAACTCATGAAAGAATAAAGTTACGTTGAAACCAAGCACGCCATTATTTTTCTTGTGACATTACCAATAAGTTTGATGTGTCAGATTGATCACTTAAGGGTGCCCCCCCTCAATTTTAACAGCACTCCAGTTTTGTTCGCATCATATTTTAGTATAGTTTCTGAGTTGAGGAGAATAAAAAGATATTTAACATTCGATGTAGCCTCATTGTTGAGTAGAAAGCACAGATTAAATAAAGACGTTTAAATTTAAGAATATCTGAGCAGATGGTGCAAACAGCAAACACCTGCTGCTGAAAACACTGTAGTCCACAGGTTGGAGGACCATGCTGGAACAGACAGCACTGATGCTTTTGTCTGTCACATGTCAGTCTCTTTGGATTTCACACCGCTGAGTTTAAGTACATGAAATGAGCCTCCACCCTTTGCTGCTCCCTGAGCTCAGCTCACATCTGTTATTAGGCCAGTGCAGCAGCTGACTGCATGTTTGAGGCTGAAAGGTTTTTTCCTGTTAGTGATTCCATATTCAGTCACATTCCTGCTCTGTGTGCATGTCTGTCTCTGTAACAGTGACATTCGTGTCCCTGCAGTGCTGATAAATCAGGATGTTTAAGGAGCTGAAGTCAGCGGCAGCAGAAACAGATGGAGCAGCTCAGTCTCACTGTTACAGTCACTTTATCACAATATTCAACTTTAAGGACACTTTCTGCAGACCTGAGGGAAATCCCAGAGATAACACTGTGTCAGGCTGCACACAAGCGAATGTGCATGAATAAGGCAGCTTTTTAAAAAGGCTTTTCTACAGTAAAGAACAGACGGTGACTCACACAGAGTCACCGTCTGTGTGAGTCACCGTCTGTCCAATCCTGACCAGTCTGTATGGCAAATATGCCAAAGCCAAAAGGGGCTTTGAATGATCAGTTGGAGCAGAAAAGCAGTATATATAAAAAAATCAGTATTTGTATTTAGCTCTGATCATCACATGAAACATAGATGAAGAATTTTCTGCAGCATCGACATGCATGCATGTCTGTATGTTCCCTAAGGTGAGTGGGCTGGTCTTAAAGAAACTTTGCATAGACATTACACAGGAAACTGAGAGTGGCAGCATCTATGACTTATACAAATATTTTATACAGATGCTGTATACATCTTTGCATTTCACAGTCTAGTTGAGCAAAGAATGAAATGTCAGATTATAATGATGAGTCACAATATAATGTCCATACCATCATATTATAATGATTGTAGTATAGATGTGTCTGTCTGTGTTCAGTGTGTACTATACGTTTTTTTAAACATAGATAAAAAGAAGTCAAAATTACACGAGGCAGTTAAAGTGACTCAGAATGATCCTAAAATCAGTGGTTGGAGCTCTTCAGAGTCACTAGATGGCAGCACCAGACCGTGCTTTAAGCTGTTGTTAGTGCTTTTTACTGTCTGTGGATGCTGCTGGAATCAGCTACTTACAGTTAGCTGTGAACTGACCAGTTATTGATTGTATATAATTAAAGTGGCTGGAAAGATCCTGGTGACAGTTTAGGATTTACTGACGTGATCACATCTACAGACAGATAATGATTTGGGTTTGAACAGATGATATTCATCCTCATACCTATAATGATAAACATGTAGAGCTCAAACCTCTTCCTACCTCTCTGAGAACCAAGTTAAATTCATGTTTTTACTGAGGAGCGTATAAGCAGGGATTGAAGGAAACCAGAGAGACACTGTATAAAAATCACTAACACAAACTTGAGGCGCTGCTTTGAAAACTGAAGCAAACAAAAAAGCAACAAGTGACGCAACAAGCTTTCACACAGACTGCTGCTAAATGCAAGTCTCACTTTTCCACCTGAACCAGTGTCTAATCTTAATTTATTCTAAATTATGAATGAATGGTTTACTTCACCTTTTTGATGATAAAAACGTATCATATGATGGGTCCCAGTGGTATTTGATATTGCAGAAATTCAAAATAAATTAAAATGAAATCAAATAAATGCACTGCAGCACTGATTGTTTTTACAACACATGTCACCTTGATGAACACTAATTAATTTCTTTGATAATTTTATCAGTAGAAGTTTTTCTCTTTCAGAAACATATTATTCATGTTAGAGTGCATTTGTTATGGCCGCACAATCTGACCCCAATTTTGACTGAATTGAAACCGAGATCATCATCATCACACTGAATGAGGACAGATGTCCTCACTATGTGTCCTGTGCAAGCACAACCACAGATATCAACAATGCAGTAAATAAGATGCATCTGAAAAATATCTGTTGATGGAGACATATTTATTTTAAACAGCATCTAAAGTCTCACATATTTCATTTCCTTCAATCTAAACTTACTGTACACAGACACATACAAGCTTCTCAAGCTTCTGTGTGAAGTTTCCAGCCACTGAGTGATGTTAGCGCATCTCTCAGTCTGAGGTTGTGGTTTTACTGATATTTGTTGTTTTCTATCTGCTCTGTGGAGACATGTGCATGGGTTAGCCACAGCAACTCATGTTTTCCATCAGAGAGCTTCATGAAACCCACAGAACCACACGAGAAGAACAACAAGTCTGACCAAAGTTTATTGATCCTGCACAAAAAAACAGATTTCTGCTGTGGAGACGACAGCAGGGTCCCACAACTTACTGATTATTTTAAATACATTGTATTATGTTTATTTATCAGTTATAGACTATATAATATATAGCATATACATGCAGTATAATGTTTCTGTTTTGGCCTTACAGACATAGAGAGGCAGTGTGACAAAAATACATTTACTTTTTTTTTAATTTTTGAGCTTCTTTACAAAAATGTCTCATCACCCATTCAGTTTTCTTTGTCTGTCTGCAGTTTTGTGAGTGCATTTGATGAAGAGATGAAACAAAATACATACACATCTGTTTTATACTGACAGCCCTCTGCTCTGAGGGCCTGTGTGGACCAGCAGCTGGTTGTTAGGTTGGACTAGCAGATTTCTTCAGTGAGGAGTAGACAACATTTGGATTTGATGGAAGCTCTGAAAACACAAGAACACACAGTTCAAACAATATGAATATGTCTTTTAAACTCACAGATATGGGCAACTTAGAATCATTAACCTAATCCCACTAACTTGCATGTACCCATGGAGACACAAACTCCACACAGAAATGGCCTTGCCTGATGATGGATTTGAACTTAGCAACTTCTTGCTTTGAGGCAACAGTGATAAACACTGCACCATCAAACTGTCAATCCAAACTAAAAAAAAAAGTAGGAAAGCTGATTGATATCAAATTTTCTTTACTTTTTTGTCCTTCACAGGTTAAGCCACAATAAATAGAGATAGCATACATGTGGTGTGTGTGGCTGTCTTGCTGTTCTGTCTTCTGTGTTTCAAATTGCATGTGATATTGTGATATCGCAAATCCAGGCAACTAAGCACTCTTGCTATACATGAATAAATTTAACTAGTTTTAAGTTGTTGAAAGCAGATCCTACATGATTTAATTATGTTCACCATAGAAACATAAAAGTTATTTTGTTCAAATTACATGTTTGTCTCTTGTAAATGTAACAACCACACAATGTCACTTTTAGTGTAGAAGGGAAATGTTTCCTTAAATATTTAAGTTCCTTCCCCTAAAAATGATCATTCTAGATATTAATGTTCCCCTTCAATTTTTCAAAAAAAAAAAATCCGTTAAAGTGATAAACATAGAAACTCCTCTCCTATTTGCTGATCCTAGCTGTGTTTCCACACAAAGCAAAACCTGTAGCTGATCTCAGGAGAAGTGAAAGTAGATCCAGTGGAAGCTTGTCTAGCATGATAATCTTCTATCAAAGACTAGAGGCTTATCCACAACGTGCAAACAATCAGTAAAAGCAGCTGACATCTTAGCTCCAGCCATTGTTAACAGTAAATTGTAAACAGTGGGCACGCCTGTGAAATGAACATGCTACAGTCTCTATGGGAGGCAAACTTGCTTCCAACAACAAGCAATTGCATAAGATGGCATTAATGTAAAGGATGGATGCAAATACATGAGAAGGTTGTCTGAGCTGAAAGCAGAGAGATCACTTTAACTTTAGTTTTTATTGATATTTTTTATTGACTAGACCTTCCTTATTCTGACAGACACACAGCACACAAAACAATACCTCTGCTCCGGTTGGTTGGCTGCAGGTGGTGATGTAATATTTTGAGGTCACTGTATGTGATGTCATCACCTCCAGATTTCCGTCCACTGGCTGAAATGAACCAAAATAAATTTATGGATATATCTAGATGACTACATAATAAATTTCATTGGGCATTTAAGAATGTTGGTCTTCCTTCTTTTTCTTGTCTGCAATTATATATAAGCTGTGTGTTTATGTGTGCATGTATGTATGCTTTTTGGTGCACACATACATATACAGACGAATAGAAAAAAAATAGTTTTGCTTTGGTTTCTTTTATGTGTAAACACAACACTGGTTCATTTCTTAAGTTAGGTGATTTTTTTTGTACTTTAATGATTGTTAAGTGGTTTAACAAAATAACAAAAATAGAAATTTACCTCTGAAAATGGAAACTAGAAGGACTGGGAATGTTGGGAACTCTTTAGGGATCCTGGAGAACTATTGCTCAAGACAACTTTAATGTATTACAAGAAAAGAATTTCTTATTTTGTATCTCTTTTAGGTGTTTTGATCCTTCAGGCCCTTAATTTTTTTTTTTAAGATTGTAATTCTGTTTTGTTCCATGTTATCTTAAAAACACGTATTAAAATTATAAAATACACAATTAGCCCATTCCAAGCTCCTTCAGTTCCCAGTTAATACAGTCCAAATTCTTACAGCTCAAAAAATCCATCTCTGTGGTTCTCTGTGTCTGTATAGGAGCTCGGAAAGAAAGTGACTGACTTCATCACATTTCTTGACCTCTCTTCTTCTTCAGTTCTAAAGCCAAATTGTGGAGAGTCCCAAGTATTTAATCACTAGTGGGAGTATTCCCACTGACCCACTATTGATCATGTGCCTCATCACAGGTAATGTCTCACAATGGTTTCACTCTAAACCTCTGCTGATACTGACCCACAGCCTGATGACAGATAAATATTTGTCAGTGAAAGCTCAAGTTGCGATTCCCTGATGGGCGCAAATGACCATCATATGACCAGATGAAGAATAAAAACAGACCAAACTTTAGCCCTCGGATTTCTAATTATGAAAAAGTCCTGGTGCTAAGCTTAATGTCCAGGCTGAAAGTTGACCCAAGACTCAAACCTAGAGCTAGAAACATTCACGTCATTGTGATGTCACTTTGAATGTGATTAAAATGTGTCCACGTGAAAACAACAGTTGGCAAGAAATTCTTCTTTTAAAAAAGTTCTGCTGGAAAAAAGTGAATGCATCTTGCTTCAGTTCTATCAGTTTATCTTTAGACTTTAGAATTTGTTGGCTGTGGTTGTCTCGTGGCTCCACCCGTGTGCATAAGGATCAATAATCTATTAACTCTACTTTATAGTCACCATATTAGTTGTTGCATGCACTAACGATGACGTTACCACAGGCCTGTCACTGTTTATACTGGTGCTTCAGGTGAGCCAGAAGAAAACAAAATAAATCTCTATAAAAACTAGTGCGACTCATGTCTTCAACCTGGGTGCATCTGCATGCTCCAGGTTACAAAAATTAAAAAGGTATATAATGTCAATGCTTAATGAGGAACAGTGTCTAACAGGACATGAGTGCTGGAAGTGAAACATATAAAGTGCTGTCAGTATACAGGATGTGTGTCAAAAGAAGTTATTTCCCAGTAAGCATCATGATCAGATTTCTTAGAAACTGTCAGCAGGTTTCAGAGGCCCTGTGGTCATCTTTCCTGTTTCATTTTACCAGAGAGTACCGTATAGACCAATACTTCATCACTACATATACACACTGTCATCGGGACTATGATGAGAAATCAAACTTTAAAACTTTTTAAACAAAACTGTACTGCAGCTCTGTGGTCATCCAGTTTCCTGTTTCTGATGAAACACTTTAACTGAGTTCACGGCTCAAAAAGCATTTCAGAAACAGGAGGCTATAAATATGTAAATATAGATGTTTAAAATTCAGGTGTTAATGCAAAATGTTTCTTTTATGAAGATTGTAACTGTAATAGTGTATAGTATAATGCTTAAGTTTACTCTCAGACATATAGACCAACCTTTTTTGTGATGCTCTGCTAAAAAAAAGAATAACTTCTAACTTTATCAGAATACATCACTCTTATTGCCTGTTTATGCCCTGTGCTTATCTTCAACGTCATGCTGCTCTGTTGTATCTTTCAAGTCTTTCTGATTCTGATTCTGATGGAGCTACAATTCAGGTTCAAGTTATCTGTTATTGTGAATCACCTAAGAGCCATCAAATATATTTAATGCTTTTTTATACAATAACACATACATGATAAATATAATTGATAGCATTTGTGTGAGAAATTATGGTCTTTTAAACATTTCATCTAAGACACCGTTTGATTTAGTGTCAGGACTTAATAATGTCATTTTTAAAGCAGGGTTGCTTTAAATATGATGATATGGACAATTCATAACAGTTCTTACATGTTAAGTGTTCCCTCTAAGCTGAGCGCGTGAGCAATCACACACTGCTGACACAGTCTCCACACAGAAAATCTGCACTGCGCACAAAAACCCTCCAGCCTGAATTGAAATGAAAGTAAACACATGTATTTATTTTAATTTCGCTGGTTGTGTCAGCAGTGTGCGATTGGTCACGCGCTCAGCTTAGAGGGAACTGTTACTTAGTTTTGCCACGTGGCCTCTGACATGCATGTTAAATTAGATCTTGATTTTAACTTGGTCATACATGAGAATCTGTGTTTGTCTTCCTGTGTTTGCCCTGCAATGAGCTCTCAAAACCTTCAACTTTTAAAACAGATGGATGGTCTGAGTCAATTATCAAACCCCATGAATGGTTGCAAGGATGTATCACACAAGCCTGGATGCATATGAGCAGAGGTGTTTCTGAGGTACTCATACAGCCTGCAGCTCATTCATCCCAACAAAAAATCCCTGACTGTGTTCATTTTGGTAAGATCTCCTCTAGTATCTCTAAAAGAAATTAGTAATGTCTATCCTGTATGTATAAAGAAGGATTTCTTGCTTGACCTCTCACCATCCTCCAACACAGGCTGCAACATGTTAGTAACAGCTGAGAGGATCCACTACAGATAATCAAATAGCATCTCAATATTTACAACAAATATCGTCCTTATGAAGGACAAAAACAGGAAGAGACTGAACAGGCTGATCCGAAGGGCCAGCTCTGTTCTAGGATGCCCTCTGGACCCAGTGGAGGTGGTGAGTGACAGGAGAATGGTGGCTAAGCTGTCATCCCTGTTGGACAACATCTCCCACCCCATGCATGAGACTGTGACAGCACTGAGCAGCTCCTTCAGTGGGAGACTGCGGCACCCACGGTGTGGGACGGAGAGATTTCGCAGGTCTTTCCTCCCCACTGCTGTCAGACTCCACAACAAAGACTTCAACTGATCAAACACACACATCCACAAATGTGCAATAACACTAATGTGCAATAATCTTTTCTGGCATCGTTGTATTTTTACTCAGTTGTATAAAGCATTTGTATTCTATTTTTATCGTATTGTATATTTTATTCTATTTTATTCTACTGTATATAGTATTTTATTTTATTCTATTCTGTACAGTTGTGTACTGTATTTATTCTTATTTTATTTTATTCTAATTTTTGCTTCATAACTTTTGCACTGTCCACTTCCTGCTGTGACAAAACAAATTTCCCATGTGTGGGACTAATAAAGGTTATCTTATCTTATCTTATCTTATCTTATCTTATCTTATCTTATCTTATCTTAAACACTTGTTCTGAACCATGATGGAGACAAAGAAGAGCAGCTGTACCTCTGTTCCTTGATCTGTTTTTCTTGTCTTTGATGGTGATTTGTCCATAACTGACGTCTCCAGTTCGCACTGATGAGTAGACTCCAGCTGGATCACACTCTGCACAATAAAACACACAAAGAAGACATCAGTGCAGTAGTCATAGTGGTACTTATCATTACATTAGAAACGACACAAAAAACTATTTAGATTATTTACTTTTTTTTCTGTAAATAGGAATAACACTGTCAAGAAAGAAGAAAACAGAAGTGATACTAAAGGCTATATTTAAAGCAGACGACTGATCACAGCGCTGTTTTAATGAAAACATGCTAAAATCAGGGCATGTGTGTACGTCACACTAACTGCAAAATTTCTGCTAACTACAAAAACTGTGCTGCGCTTCTTCTTTGCAGATATTTACAGGTTTTATAACTTTTGTTGCAAATAGTGATTTTCTATGCTTCTGCCATAACTTCACATTATGCATCATGACGCACAGAAGAGATTAAAAAGTATAAGGGGATGGCCTTACAAGGCTGAATAGACAATACATTTGGTGTCTGTGCTTCAAGTGTTGCTGGAGCTTTCTGTAGATGAGAGTGGAAATCACACTTGTGCATTTGTGTACAGTAACCACAAGTTACATAAAGCTGAAGCATGTGTGCACATAGCTTTGTGAAACTCATAAGGGATAAGTGTCAGCATCACTTGTTTCTGGGGGTGGAAAAACTGTGATGACCTCGCACTTTAATGCATTTCCCTGTTAATTATTTCATGACTTCAGCCCTGTTTAAATAAAGATGCTTAGCTTAAGAATAATTAGTAAACAGTGTCAGACTGATCCAGACAGGAGTCTCAACACCTGCTGGACTCTTCCTCGCATTCTTATCAATGATGAAGACAAAGAAGAGCAGCTGTACCTATTTTCTTTGACTTTCTTTGCTTCTCTTTGATGGTGATTTGCCCATAACTGACGTCTTCAGTTCTCACTGCTGAGTAGACTACAGCTGGATCAGTCTCTGCACAATAAAACACACACATGGAGGACATCACTGCAGACAGTGCAGTCATTTTTATACTACTTTTAATATTTTAAATATGATGCAAAACCAAAAAACTGCAGCGAAACCTGAGCAGTTGAAGTGTTTCATTAGAAACAGGAAACTGGACAACCACATAGCTGCTGTGTTATGTTAACAGACTAACCACAGGCTGAAAAACAGGCAGTCCAGCATGTAAAAAACAACCGTGTGAACAGTTCAGCAGGTGAGCAATGTGAACATTTATAGACTGACTAAGTTTTGGATTCATCACTTAAAAAAATCTAATCTAAGATAAATAATGTGAATTATTATTTGCATGCTAATGTGAAATTAAACCATTAGATATTAATTATAGTTAATTAATAATTATGTGTGTGGAAGGGTGCAGTTTTTGCAATCTATGGTCCACAACCATCAAAACAAGTCTGGTCCCTACAATAACCAGAACACTTTATGATGTTACACCTCTAGTAGTAGGCCTCTGCTATTACACAATATGTTGATCTGGTTTTGTAATAGCAGGTTCTGTCTCCTTATCTCTGCCTTCCTGTCTGTGACCTGAAAAACAATCAGTTTGTCATCTTCAAGTATGTCTCAATTCTTTAAAAGCATCTCAAAGAAAAAGAATGCTGCAGAATGAGCTACTGTTGATGTCACTGATGGCAAATACACAGCCAGCAGAAAAAAAGTCACCAAGTAGCAGTAAAATGAAGGTTTGGGTACAGAGATATTACATGCCCAAAAAACGAGGACAGCTGTCTATCTGAATGCACTGAATAATTCCAATTTTTCTATTAATAGATGCTTTTTTTTTGTTCATGCTACCCTTGTCTGATTTTTACTGCATTAAAAATGTCTTATAGTATGTTTAAAAACAACAAATAAAATAAAATAAATATATAAACACAATATAATACTATTCCCAAGTGAATAGTGCCTGGAGAGTGATGTGCCTTGGCGGAGTTTTGTCCTCTTATTACACAATATTTGGGGTTCAAGTTCTAAGAAACCACCACTGTGTTTATTGATGAAGATAACATCTACAGAGAGGAGCTTTGTTGTGTCCCCTCAATCAAAGACATTAAACCTAGAGGCATATGTCACAGAAATTAAAGACATTCACTAATAAGACTTTCAGAAACTAGTCTTCAACATTTGCCAAGGCTAAAGGTTTTTAATGTGTTTTTAAGATCAGGGTAACCTAGGATTTTACCACCACACACAAGCTTTCTTCCTATGTAATCTATAGAGAGCAGAGAGAGAGTCTTTTAATTACACAGGTCTGAAAAAAACAACAACAACAAATAAATAAATAATGGGATATTTGGGATATTTTTAGTAAATTATATGTTTGAGCTCCATTTCCCTCCATCACATACAGTTTTTTTTTTTTAAATATGACAAGTTTACATAAAAAAATAAGCACAACACCAATAAAAAAATCTATATTTTATATTTTATAACTATGCATATTTTTTTTCAGAAATTCCCTACCTTTCACTATTATTATTTCTTTTTAAATATATATTTCTAGTTAGAGAAATTTCAGAGATTTATCCCTCAAAACTGTAAATACAAAAAAGTTAGACAACATAGTTTCCAACCACTAGAAATTTTTGTGTCTTCATAGTTATATTTTTGAGATACACCATTTTTCTATATATTGCAGGAAAACCGAAAAAAAAAAAATATAATGCAAATTTGCAAAAAAACCTAAACAAAACATGTGTGTTCCGGCAGTGTAATTTGAGTTCTAAGCATCCCAGAAAAGACACAGAAAACCATCAAGTCAAAAATGACTTTTAAAAACACCAGTATAACAACCCTGAAGGTAAAAAACTACATTTTAACCATAAATTACGTCACTTCAGGTTTCGGGCAGATAATGGCGGACATGCGATAGTTCGTGCTGACGTCTATTCCAGTTATGAAGTGTTACAAACAGCTGATCAGATCAGCAAAGCGTGTTTCTGGAATATTATGTTTTTGTTCCTGCAAATACTTTTTACGAAATCTTTCCTATGTGGACAGAAACCGTGACTTCGGACAAGCTGATGGCATAAAATCTAAATACAACTCCTCCGGTTTCATGTGCAAAAATAAAATAAAATAAAAATGTTGCACTAGCTTATGTGGTTGCAGTGTGCCCGCTCTAACCGGTCACTGCACGTAAAATGTAAAAAATAAAATATAAAATACAAAAACCAACTATTTACATTTCAACTTTTAACTATTTAAATTTTCTAGCTTTTTTCTTTTAAACAAATTTATAGTGAAACAACACAAAACACTTCAAACCAGAACACAATAAAATATAAATAAAAATATGCAAAACAAAAAGAAGATGCATCTTCTCTGTCTTAAAAGGCCTGGGATGATTTTTTGGGAGAGTGTTTTCCTGCTTGGAATTGCATATATAGAATTCACTGCATGAGTAAACTTTCTGTATCCTATATCATCCGCAACTGAAAATAGTTGTGGATGATTACTATACCTTTCTAATGTGACGTTGTTGTCCCTGGCTCTCTCTCTCTCTCCTACCCGCTCTGTTCCTGTGCTGCTGGGAGTGTAACTACCGCCTCTCCGCCCTCTACTCAGCGCAAACACAAGACTCATGTGCGGCGTGAAGCAAAAAAAAAAAAAACAAGTGAGAGAGAGGGAGAGAGAAAGAAAAAAAGCACCACTCCTTTGTTCACTTCAAAGAGCCGACTCTAAGAATCGTTTCGTTTGCAACCGACACATCACTATTTGCTATGAACAAAATATACCAGAATAAACCAAGTACCCCCAATTTTCTAGTGCTCTCACTCTAAGCCTGAAATCTGTGGTCTCCTTTAAATGGCAGTTTAAAACTCATCTTTTTAAAAGTGCTCTTGGTTAATTTACTGTTTCAATGTTTTAGTATTTTTGCTCTGAAGCACTTATTTAGATATTTCCCTTGAAAAATGCAACATAAGATTATACTTTAGCCACTTTACATTAACCATCAAAACAAGTTTTCTCCTTCTTTTAAATGTTGTTATAAAATACACACACAGAGACACAGTCACACACTACCTTTACGCCGCCTCGTTGGCTGTTGATGAGGATTTGAGATTTTGATTTCACTGTATCTGATATCATCTCTGATGTCGTCTTCTTCAAGTTATGATGACATGAACCAAAATAAAAAAATAAACAACATGTAAATAACAAAATTACACACACACACACACACACACATATATATATATATATATATATATATATATATATGTATATATATATAAAAGAAATCTGCTCACCTTCAGGCTTTCTGTGAACAAATCGTCTCACTAGTAGAATTAGTAAAACCAGCATGACCATAACACAGACTGATCCAAATACTGACAAAACGCATACAACAGCAGGAGAAAGTGATGCAGGAGAAAGTGATGCAGGAAGAGTGACGGAGGTAGAACCAGGAAGAGTGGATGTAGGTGGAGGTGTGGTGGTGTGTTTCTCTATAATAAAGCAAAAACAGTCATTAAGTTGTCGTCACATTGTGAATGTTGAAAGCTGCAGAAACACAGACAGGTGAGTGTGTCACCTGTGACAGTGATCCAGCTGGATGGAGACTCTCCATGACCGCTGATGTCACACTTGTAGAGGCCTTCATCAGACCTGGAAACATGCTGGATGGTCATGTGACCTGTAGGCTGCTTCCTGATGAGGGAGCCATCTTTATAGAAAGCAGCTGGGAGGTTGGAGGGAGTGGTCTTTGTTTTACAGAGCAGAGTGACGTCATCTCCCTCCATCACAGGGAGGACAGGACTCTGCAGGATCACTGATCCACCTCAACACAGAGACAAACTACAGCATTTCATCCATTTACACACAGCTTCATCAACACTAACTCCACACACTCAGCTTACCAGTGACTGTCAGGTTAACCATGTTACTGATGGGACCCTCTCTGGACTCACACCAGTAAACTCCACTGTCCAGTAGATATGTGTTACTGATGTTACAGGAAGAACCAGCTGGTTTTCCCCACCCATCTCCACACTGAGTGGTGTTTCCTTTGCTTGTGTTTCTCCTCAGAGTCCATCCAGCAGAGCTGTCGTCCTCCTCACAGCTCAGAGACACAAAGTCTCCTTTAAAGAACTGAGATCTGCTGGGACTCACAGTCAGACGAACTGTGAGGGTTAAAATCCTCATTACTTGTTGATAAAGTAAATAATACCATGATACCAAGAAAGCAAAAGAGAGAGCAATGGAGAAATACTGGTGAACTGAGGGAGTAATGAAGGTGCCCAAAAGTTGATTCTGTTCATCTGGATGTAGCGGGGGTTTTATTGTTTGTTTTGGGGTTTTGGAAAACGCTACATCCAGATGAGCAGAATCAACTTTGGGGGATTCACTTACCTTATTGAGCAAGCATCAAGAAGTAATGAAAGTGGCACCAGAAGATTCCACCTCCACTACTCCTTCATTTTAAAACCTCTGTCTATAAATGTTGCTGTTATTCCTAAAAAGCTAATGCAATACTTTTCCTAAACCCATCAAATTAATGTCACAGTCTGGAACATGTTGTGCAGAGGCAAAATTTAAAAACAAATAATAATAATGATTAAAACGTTTATTTTTCAATCCCCCAAAATTGATTCTGTTCATCTGGACGTAGTGTTATCAGTGGGCGAAATCCCACGTTTATTTGTCAAAAACATTTATTTGTCAAATTAGAGCCATGACTGTAAATGCATTTGGTTGATTTAAGAATAATGCACAAACATTTTTAGATCATTCATGTCTTAAAGTTATTTTTGCTTTGAATCTTAAAACATCAGCATACAAAAATCCACAATCAAAATTTTCAAATTTCAAGCAATTTTAGGACATTTTAGGACCCTGTGCCTTTTGTTGAACACGATCACAGAGAAACTGGTGTCACTGAAACTGAATCGAAAACTAAACGTGATTTGAAGATTTCCAGGTTTGGCTTCAGTTCTTATGAAACAACATGGCCAACCGTCCAGTAGATCAACAGAATTAAAACAATTACCTAATAATCATAACTATTCCCCACCCACCCACACACGTGTGCGTGCTCTCTAACACTTACATTCAAATTCTTCTCTATAATTATTGTTCATGCTCCACTGTTTGTGTAAGGTTTTAGCTCATATTTGATGCCATTAATGTTCATTTTACACCTTCTTCCTTTGCTATGCTTGTGACATGGGATGCACATAATAAAGCCACAACTTCTAAATCAAAGTTAAGACTCTGTCATCTCTGTCATCATCTCAAACCCAGCCCTCAGTTACCAACCAAAGCATACAATCAGAGTACAAAGATGTATATATATTTTTTTACTTACTTGGCATGGTTGTGTTCTTTATTTCTCTTCTCGGTAATTAGATTTCTTTTTCTTATTTTTAAATGACACCAACTAAAGCCTGCCCCCTTCCCCTAACTATATGTAGGCCCTCCCCTGTGTTTGCTTCCTCTCTCTCTTATGCTCTCTCTCTCTCTGTCCTTCACTAATTTTTTCCCCTATCAGGTCTGCCAGATGGGAATAAATAATGATTGCTCTGTCATTAGGGACGGGAGAGTGCCTCTGTCCCCCAGACCAAACATTGTTATTCTATTGGTCAGTCAAGGTTTCAAAACCACCTGAACAGCGACACTCAAAGGCCACTTTTGCTATTGTCACACATTGTCACTGGTGTCTGAATATGTGCAAATGTGAGACAGAAAGCACTTGGACCTAGAAAAAGTGCTTGTAGTTTGTGTGTGTGTGTGTGTGTGTGTGTGTGTGTGTGTGTGTGTGTGTGTGTGTGTGCATGAGACAAGCTTTTGACTGCTCAAGAAGACCAGAAAAGCGCAATATAAGAACGAGTCCATTCACCATGACTCTAAAACTTTCTGGGAGTTTGTGGCATCATAAATATTTTTCAGTACTCTGGCAACCAAACCAGTGAGCAAGCCATGACTCAACATGCACCAAAACCTCAGCTACCCGTGGTCACCTGACATGGGTTTTTTTGAACCACACATCAATATTAAGCATGACATCCCTAGCATGTCCAATGTTTTTGAACGATTTCTTTTGCTTAATTTATTATATCTATAACACACTGGATGAACACAGTATTCACTCAGATGCATTCTGATGTTTACTGCGTTGAAACACTACACAACAAGCAGTCTTGTGTTATTGTCGGCTTCTCTTTTTGATACCATGTCCTGCAATATAACAGAGTTACTTTGCATCTGCCATTCCTGTGCCAGACACTACCAAGCCACAACTCCTATCCACTGGTGACATTGGATGCCACCTTATGAATACATCAAGTGAGTGCAAATAGGCTTTACATCCTGTACTGTCACACAAAGCTACACTATATTGCCAAAAGTATTGTTTTGTGTGCCCTCACACACATGTGAACTTGAGTGAAATTCCATTCTTAATTCATAGGGTTTAATATGATTTACAGCTATTGCAGTTTCATCTCTTCCGGGAACTCTTTCCACAAGGTTTAGGAGCATGTTTATAGGAATTTTTCTTCATTTTCCATTTGTAAGGTTAGACACTAATGTTTGTAGTCTCCGGTCTAATTCCTCCCAAAGGTGTTCTAATGAGTGGACGTCAGGACTCTGTGCTAGGCAGTCATGAGAGTGGAGTGCAGCATTGTGTTAACATAGATGAGCATGTACTTTATAGAGCTCTGCCTCAGGTTTCCCAGACTGGAAACACAGTATAAAGCTCCAGCATGATATCCTTCTGTCCACCTCCACAGGTGGGTAGTCACTGAGCAGAGTTACTTTAGCCTCAGGTGACGTCACCTGACAGGGGAGGACTGTAGGCCAGTTGCTCCTCAGCTGAATCACCTTGTAATACTCAGATGATGGAACAAACAGTTCTTGTGGATCTGGTCCGTACAGAGACCAGATATGGCAGATTTATGATGAGATTATTAGGATGAAAAAAGATTCATGTCAAGTCTGCAGTTCAGAGAAATGCAAGCCTAAGCATTAATAAAATGTATTAATCACACCTAGGAAGAAGACTAAGACTAACAGCTTTGCTGTATTCCTTCCTGCAGTCAGTGTCTTCACAGTACATTGGGTAGCATGTGTACTCCCCTGCGTCTGCACCAGAGGTGTTGACCAACGTCAGAACCCCATATCGCTCATACTAAACAAATCTGCACAGCCAAAGCAAAAAGGAACAAAAGAACACATTTACTTGCTTACTCAAGCTGATACTGCACTTTATGAGTAAAGATCTGTAGACATGAAAAGTTACCTGACCTTATGGACCTTGCTTTGTGCATTGGTGTGCAGTCATGTTGGAACAGACTATCACTGTCATTAATGGGTGTGTGTGTCTGTAACAACACTCAGCTGAGTAAAATATGTCAATTGTTTAAAACTCTGAAGCTGTATCAGAGCACCACACTGTGCTTTGTTACATTACACAGCTTGACTGTAATGGATAATTATGGATATCATGCTTAAAGAGTAAATGGTTAGACTGGTTAGTCAGTGTGGTATGCTAATGAGTTTATGGTCAGTCAGGTTAATGTGTACATTGTTGAAGAATATGTATATATTCTAAAGAGCTTGGAAAGAAAAGTGACTGGACTCCTTTAAGTTTCTTGAATATGTTTAACCTCTCATCTGAGAAGCTTCTTCAGTTCTTTTATATACATCAATGAATAAAGAAAGACCAAAGAATAATTATGTCTACTAATCTGTATTTGTTACTAATGTTCAATTTCAGTTTTTAATGAAATCAAAGAAAAGACATCCAGGTTATGGTGGATTTGCTTTGTAGTGCAGGACCAAAGTGGGTTGAGTTTGCAGGAATAATCCAAGAACATTCTACTGGCTAATAAGATTCAGAGACGAGTTTAACCATCTTTACAGCAAACAAAGAAACAGACAAGAAAGATTAGTACAAATAGATGTTTTGCTTAAAGAATTTGTAATAATATTTCTAGAACAATGAATCTTACTAATCATCAAATGGAAAAGCAAAGACACTGGAAAAAATAAAGAAAACTTTAGATCCTCCTACTGTCTGCACACAGATGTCTGAGGGATATTTGTTGAATGGTGAAGCCATTCAACAAACAACTATAACAAATTTCCCACGTGTGGGACTAATAAAGGTTATCTTATTATCTTATTCTATCTATAATCACAGCAACTTACCATGGTGATCTACACCAGTAAGAACTGAACTACCTTCATAGAAGGTGGTTTTACAATTGACCTGGATGACTGAGACTCTTCACAGACACACCTTCATAGTACTGTGAATGTGAAGTTACTGGAATAAGCCACAACCCTGCTTCTGAATTGATAATGAACAGGAGCCACCCAAAAACGTGTAAAACCAGATTACAGTTCCATCTGAGAGGTGAGAGAGAAAGAATGGAAGGAAGAAAAGAAACCATCACACGAGGAGCTGCATGTGCTCTTTCTGTTGTCAGATGGCCTCTGTTTCAAATGGACTTCAAGTCTTTATTTACGTGTTGGCTGATTGTTGTCTACACATAAAAATATTCCAAAATATTACGTAGCAGTAATTACTCAGTTGACTACTTTATTTTGTGTCTGTCACTAGAGAGCAGCAAAGTGCCATACAAAAAAAACAAAAAAACTACAACCCTCCACATAATACAAATACATCCTGGTTTCGTGCAGTTCTGTTTTAACTTCGGACCTACAACACTCTGCTTTGTTATTTGACAGAACACGCACATGAGCAGTATTTGTGGATGAAACGTCTTCAAGAAACTTAAAGAAGTCCAGTCGTTTTCCTTTCCAGGCTCCTTAGAGTACATAAATATTCTTACAGATTAACCTGACCGATAGTATTTGCGTTAGCATACCACCCTGACTAACTGGTCTAGCAGTTTACAGTTAAAAAGTGTTATCCACGAATATTCACAGCTAACGAACGTGAGTGGATTTAAAAACACTCAGCACAGAATCGGCTACACCACACACACCTGACAACAGTGTGCGCTGCTGTAGGAGAAAAGCTATTGGTCAATAAATTTAAGAAGAGCCAATCAGAGAGTTCAAATATGTGCGCGGTCTGTGGTTTCAGTCAAACTTTGTAATGTAACGTAAAAGCGCGTAAAACCTGCAGCTGTGATACAGCTTCCTGGTTTTTAACATTTTAACAGGTTAAACTTGGTTAAACAATTTTAACTGTGACATATTCTCAGACTATACACACCCATTAATGACAACGGCAATCTCACCACAACCCAACTTAAACAGCATAAAACTGTTTCCTGTTATGTAAGGGTACATACATATTATTTATTTATATTTTATATTTTTTTTTATCTGTATAAAATGTTCCCTTCATAGCTCATGGCGTCTGAGCTAGGAAAGGAACACAAGTAATGCATGAAATGTATGGCAATCACGTGACGTGGTACAGGGCGTGGATGTTCCCTTTGTGTGGAGAACGAAAGTTAACTGCACTTCTTGGTGTAGGATTCTACGGCAAACAACTGAAGTTTAATATTAGAGGCGTAATATTACAAATTTAATATTAAACTTCAGTTGTTTGCTAGGACTGGCGCTGGGGAGTACACAAAGCTGGATGTGTACATAATGAAAAGAGAGAAAAAATGCTGCCCTTCCTGATTCTTCTGTTTCTAAACCCACTGATTTCTGCCGCACAAGGTGAGCATTGTATTTGTAGATCGATGTGAATGTGTGAAAAACGGTTAAATAACAAGTTAATACATTTTATGTGACTTTAATTTGCTTCTTTTTTATTGTAGTCTATATTTAGTCTTTTTGTTTTTCATAAAAAACCCTTTACATGGGAAGTTATTTGCGACAATACAAAGTGCCTGTAAGATTCGCATGACATAAACGTATAAATATGTCTATTTTAAAAACAGTATCGATAGTGATGTGCAAAGAAAGGGCTTCGTAAAACACGGAAACGCTGACGCATTTGTTTTCCTGCTATTTCAAACAGCGACACCTGCTGGCGTATTGGAAATCGCCCCATTTTGATGACGCTTTTCTGTGAGATGACGCAGACAAGCCCTGCACAACTCCAAACAAACTTATTATTATCAAACTGTCAATAACTGTGATGTGTTTTTTGTTGACTTGTAAGCTTCCTAGACCAGTTTGCGCCATCTGGTTTTTTTTCTAGACACTGGCAAGCAAAGCTAGAAGCCGCCATAGCCTCAGTTATAATTAGTTGTTAATTATAATTTATCTCTTTAAATGAAAAGATTTAAGGTGTTTCAGTTCAGTTTTATTTATTTAGCATCAAATCCCATCAGCAGTTGTTTGAAGGTTCTCTATATTGTAAGGTAAAGACCCTACAATAATAGATACCAAGGTATTAATACAGTATAGCCAATCATAATATTGTTGTACTTTGGCTGCTTCATTTTTTTTCCTCACTCCTATCAAATATGTGGATCAAAAGGATACAAAGGACCAAACTCAGTGGCTGTGGAGATTCATATCAAAGGGAACAGTCAAAAGAAGGAGAAGTGTTTGTGTGTGTTTTTATGGTTTTGTCTAAAACTATAGTACAGAAGACATTGATATGATTTTCATGATTTTAATGTTCAGGTTAAAGTCATTTAAGGTCAAGGTCTGGGAACACACATCAGTGCAGGTCCTCACAGAGAAAGAGAATCGATTCTGTGTAAGTGGTGTAATGATTTATCCACCACACATCAGATGACGCCAAGTATGTCTGTTGTTTTATCTCTTGCCCAGTTCATCAGAGCTTTGCAGTTCCTCTTTAAAGTTATTTGTTCTTATTGGCTGCTATAGAAGTAAAGAGCTATACTCTGACCCCTTTAACCTCTCTGATCTTTGTTGTTTCCTCTTTCAGACCCAAAACCCATCACAGCTAAGCCTGGAGACAACGTCATTCTGCCATGTCAAGCTCCAAACAGCAACAACCTCGCAGGTGTGGAGTGGAGCAGACGTGACCTGGAGCCAGAATATGTTCTTTTGCTCCGAGATGGGCACATTGTTCCAGAAGACCAGCAACCATCTTTTAAAGACCGGGTGGAACTCCAGGACCAACAGATGAAAAATGGAAACGTGTCTTTGATTCTGGAGAAAGTGACAGCTGCAGATGATGGAACATACGAGTGCCGTATCCTCACGCATGGGGGAGAACGGAGAAAGAGAGCTGTGGAAACCATCAGCGTCATCAACCTTCATGTTGTTCCTGCAGGTGAGTGAGTAGAGTTGAGTGTGAGTGTGATCAGAGGTGAAGCTGCTTCCTGGTTGTTGATGTTTGTTTCTAAAGATGTTGTTGATGAGACTTTGTAGAAAGCAGCTGGTCTGAGTGATGTGATCAGAGTGCAGTAGATAATGTCTGACAGCAGTTTGAAGAGGAAATGGATTCTGTTCTGTTCTTCACTCATCACCTACCTGACAGCTGACACCTCACACCTGTTTCTCACCTGCAGGTCAGACAGGAGAAGCCACAGAGGATGGAGGAGGGAAGATTGGATCTGTTGAACCTGCAGCTATTCTTTCAGTTTCTGCTCTGCTCCTTCTTCTTCTTGCTTCTGTTGTTGGCTTTGTGATCTACAGAAAACGTAAACCACAACAGAGTCAGAAATCATACCAGCCTCCAGCTGAACAATCGCCTGTCTGAAAATTTTCAGAGCTTTTTTCAGCTTTACTTTAAATTTCCTGCTGCTGTTCCAAGTTCTCCCTTCTGACATTCAGCATGTGGAAATATAATATAGGTCCGAATCTGGGCCCTGTACTATGAAGCAAGTCCAACATACCCAGAGTATCTTTCCTGACATTGGTGGTCATAAGAAGCTTGTCATCTAGTTGCTTGGTTAACACAGAGTTTTCCAATCTAGGTATGAGTGAATAAAAGAGGTGGCACTGGCAGCATCTGGCCATTCATGTTGAGAATTGTACTGGCAGATAAGTGGCTGATTTTGCAATGAAAGAGTAAATTGGAAAAATGTGAAAAAGGTTAGAAATAATATTAAATAAAAGCAACACAGCTGCTGCAGATCAATCAGCACAGTGGGAGTTAAAGTAGAGCAGAGTAGTTCATTCTTAAACGCGCTCTAATGTGTGAGCCTTAAATGTTTTGAAGAATCTGATGTAATACATTCTTGTATTCTACAAAGTTAATGTTCAGATTAGCAAAAAACAGTTTTATTTTTTACTTGTCAGCTGCAGCCCTGATTGTGTAAATAAGTAAATAATAAATGCAATAACAGGATTCCAATGTACCTGCTGTCCACCTGGAACTGATATAAAATTCAAAAATTCAAATTCAAATTTTATTTGTCACATACACAGTCATACACAGTACGATATGCAGTGAAATGCCTTATACAACTGCTCGTGACCTAAAGAAAAAAAAGAAAGAAAAGGCTATGAATAAAATAGGAAATAAATATGAAAATTAAAAGGGTGAATTTAACTAGGAAGGAATAAAATAGAATATATATGAATTAGAGTTGAAAATAAAGTAACTGTACAACAAAATGAACAGTATGGAAATAATAAGAATGTATGAGGAAATATAATATAAATATATATGCAATATACAATAGCAGCAGCTGTACAAATATTAAATGGAAATGAAGACATATAAGAAATATAATGTCCAGTGTTGTGCAAACCACAATGCACATATAAAGTCTTATAATATAATAATGATATAATATAATATAATATAAAGACTTCGGACAACTACTACTATCCACGCACTGGTCTGAATGATCTTCCAGGAATGGTGATGCTGTTTGTCACAGACTTAGTTTGCCAGTAGGAAGTGATCTCACACCTCATTTCATACCTACAGATCTCTATGACCCAACCTGTTCAATAGCAGGTTAGGTCATAGATTAACAAGGAACCCCAGGAAAAAGTGAACCACCTTCATAGTACAGAAAACCCAGGTTGAACCCTGAAGTTACCTGGGTAAGACAAAATTCTCCTAACAGGCCTTTCATCTTCAGTTGCTTCGTAATAAACGTCCATCATCTGAGGAATAATTGCCTCATCATCCTCACCTCAAAACAGAGAGCAAAGAGAAAATGAAATCACTTATTCTAAATGCTAAACCTTTTATTGCTAATCTAGCAATAAAATGTCTGTTAAGGGCAAATAAATATGAAACAACAAGAAAAAATGCAAGAATAAAAAATAACAAAAACTAAAACTTCCACAGTTTTATATAGATTGAATGCATTCTGTCTCTGTCTGTCACAACATGAACTAAAGATTTGCTGTTGTGGTGTTTTGATTGAGGGTCTGTCTGGTAATGATGTATGTGAGTAGATTAGTGACTGTGAGCCAATTATGAAATGATTCTCTGTTTAATATTAATGTCTTGTTTGAAACTTCAAGTCTCCTCATAAGCTACAGTTAAACATAGCATGTATTTTACAAACATAGTATGTATTTTACTGTTTCTTGCATTTTTATTTAGCATCAGTTTTTTAAACAAAATCCTGGTTGGGAGATATTACTTGTATGATTACCTGCTGAAGCTTTAATGTGTGTTTTGAAAGACTAGTGTGAAATGTAAATAAAGGGAAAACTATCAGTTTATATTGTTTTTGTTTTTCTGTTGTTTTGTGCTCAGGTTCTTTCCTTTAGTGGTGAATATGAAAACAACAACAACAACTGGCTATTATAATCTTCATGCAGGTCTAATCTCACTGGGGACCACCTGATCTCAGCTCCTACAGAGAGAGAAGCTACAGCACTAAAGATTTAAAAGTCAATCATTTTTCCCTCAAGACACATTTGAGTCTAAAGCTTCTCTTTATACCTGATATAAAAGCTGCTTATCAGTTATTCATTGAACAAAGTTCTCTCTGTAGAACACACACTGATTATACTCAATAAAAGCTGGTAATAAACTTTTATTGAGTATAAAAGTTTATTACTTTTATACTCAATAAGTGCAGTTTATACAATAACTACAGTTATAAACTACAGTTTATAACTTTAGTTTATAACTACAGTTTATAATTGTAGTTATTGTAGTTAGCTTTCAATAACTACAGTATGTACCAAAAATACTTTGGACTAAACTTAAATTCAGCCAAAGCTCCTCATGAGTTTGTGACTGTAACTAGAAGCAAAACAGTTCATGTTATTGTCTGAAGGTCAGCTTCAGCTCTGCCACCGTTTCTCAGCTTGAGGCAGGAAGAAGGTTTCAGTTCTTCTTCTCTGAGTCTAAAGTGCAAACTAAGCCTGATGTGTAAACACACTGCTGATCTTTGATTCAGCTGCTTCAGGTTAATGAGTGTTTCAGTCAGACTGCAGTAAACTCGTCACTCTGTACACTCTGATTAAGGGCACGGGCTATATTAAAACTTTGATGTTTTTAATACATACTCAAATAAGACAAACTATGAAAACAGCTTTTCTGATTCTGTATTGTATTGTGATGTATTTCTGTATTTAAAAAGGATTTATGCTTGTTTTTGTTTTTTTTCTGTTGATGTGTATTTGTTCAGTGCTGCGAGCAGTCGTGTTCATGCAGGTCTAGTTTTACTGGAAACCTGCTGATCCAGTTCCAGAGTCAAACTCATCACCTGAGATCAGCTTCAGGCATCACCAGGTGAAAAACACTCAGAGAGCAGCTGCAGCACTGAATAATGAAACATATTTGTTTGGTATTTCTTTATGCAGAGGCTGATACTAAACCTGATCATTGACCTGCTTTAACTGCAGTATGCAACAAAGAAACTGAAGTTAAAATGTAAACTGCAGAGCTCCTAACGAGCCTGTGACTGTAAACAGAGCTCAAAATGGCCACGTGTGGTTTGTTGTTGTTGTTGTCTGAAGTTCAGCTTCAGCTCCGCCACTGTTTCTCAGCTTGAGGCAGGAAGACGTTTTCAGTTTTTCTTCTGCGAGTCTAAATTGCAAACTAAGCCTGCTATGTAAACACTGCTGATTTTGTATTCAGCTGCTTCAGGTTATGGTTATGGTTTAATCTGCACATTTATCCGCTCAGCAGCTCCTAGATAAGAGCAGACTACCTCTCAAAGGCTTAGCCATCTTCATCAAAATACTTTGCATGTTTTAAACATGCTTTTTAAAAGCTTTTGCACAAAATTAATTTGTGTCCTATTCCTGATGCCATGAACCTATTTGCAGAGTATCTTTTTAATGTAAAATGCTTGAAATCTTTATGAACCTAAAGGTTGTTTAACGGTTTAATTTAAGCCTAATCTTGAAAGTAGAGATAGTGTCTGTCTCCTGAATCCAAACTGGAAGCTGGTTCCACAGAAGAGGGGCCTGAAAACTGAAGGTGGTAAACATGAGTAAACCATCACAAGGTTTTGGATAAAGTGTACACTCACAAACCTGTCAAACCTGCATTTGAAACATTGGCCACCATAACAGTATAGTATTGCAACATGACATTTGGGTCTTCTAACTAAAATAGGAAAATAGGAACATAAATAGTGGCATCTATGCCAGGCCTGGCCCATATCTGGATGACATAAGTCTTATCGTGCCAGAAGTCAGCAAGCAGTGCCGGCTCGATACCAGATTTGGGCCAGACCTGCTTGCTATGTGGGAAACACACCACCTGAGATCAGCTTCCGGCATCACCAGGTGAAAAACACTCAGAGAGCAGCTGCAACACTTAATAACGAAACATATTTATAGGCATTTCTTTATGCAGAGGCTGATACTAAACCTGATCATTGACCTGTTTTAACTGCAGTATGCAGCAAAGAAACTGAAATTAAAATGTAACCTGCACAGCTCCTAATGAGCCTGTGACAGTAAACAGAGCTCAAAATGGCCACGTGTGGTTTCAAGGAGCTTTATTGTTATTCGTATCACATGTTACATAATACAATAAATAATATGATAAGTAGAGTGCAACAACCTGAGTACCAGTATGGAGTATAGGTATAGAGTGCAGGTATAAATAAATACTTTAGCAGCAAAGAGCATGATGACCTTAACACCTACTTTAACTGAAATGTGCTTCAAAGAAAAACATGCCCCAAAAACCCCAAAGCAGAGATCTGTCTGTGAAGGTTCTCAGTCATCCAGGTCATCGTAGTGAAAGCAGAGATCATTCATCTGGATCAGAGGAAGTTAAAGCGGGAGGTCATGTGACACTGTGATATTTGAGGGACACAGTAATTTGATAAGATCGTTTTAAATGTCAAATATGGACATGAAGCTGCAGTATGTGTGCTTTTTCATCAGGCATTACAAGTTGAGTGAGTCGGACTGTCTCCGTCACAGCTTCATCTCTTATAGGTCAGACATGGGTTGTGTTCTGACATTTCTACCACATCTGGCCCACACAGGACTCATTTTAGACCTCCTCGTCAGCTATAAAGGTCTTAATGTGGACCAGGTTAGGCCCACATGTGTGTGGTTTGTCACTCTGTGAGTCAGAAAGATGAAACAGAAATGTTGCACTGGGGAAAAATTCTGTTTCAAAAAATGAGTTCTTGCTAAATGTCAGTAATTTCCTTGGAAAATACAAATAGTAAAGTTAATTTTCACTGTGTAAGAATCAAAACTGAAATGTGTTTGTCTGTCCCCGAGAGATAGAATGGGTGCACACACACACACACACACACACACACATACACAGTGTTTGTGGTTGGAGCTGTTGTGCTGTAGTTTCGAGCTTGCACACTGCTGACTGAATCAGGAAGTTGCTTCATGCACCAGACAAAGAACTCATTTCACACAGACTTTAGGCTTTAAACAGCTCCAAGAGTTAAACAAATATTTTTACATTTTAACTCATAGTTCATTAAACTGGGTTAGAGAAACTCAGCTTGCCCACATGACACGTCATTTTTAAAAAAATTTTTTTTGCTTCCACAAAGGAAATATTTTATTCATGTAAAACAAAGTGAAACCCACGTAATGGAGAAACTCGTCCCACACATTCAGAGAGCCTTAGGCCGACTCACATAAAAAGTCCAGAGTGTCACATTTCCTCCTTCACACATGTCACACTCTGTGGCGAATCCCGCCCTCAGGTCTGTGTGACCATGGCTCACATGAAGAGTGTTTATATACGGTTGTGTAATAGTGTTTAAGTTTGTTCTGAGCCACAGGGTGAGGCGCTGTTATGAGGGAGGAGTGACAGACTTTATTGATATTTGAAGTGCACAGAGCAGAAGCTGATTGGCTCACTGAAGGAGGCCATGGAGGCAAGGAGTTCATGAAACGATTGGACCAGACTGATGACAACAAGAGTTTTACAGCGCGGGAAAGCAGAAGTGATGTAAACAATAGACCAGTTGCCCAGGCCCTGGGACGTGAATACAGCTCTGCCTTATGAACCTTTACTGGGTTCAACTCAAGACAATATCAGGATCCTGTGTTCAGGGGGATGTTATAAATAACAGTTTTCTGTTCCTGTTTCCTGCTGTGAGGTCCGTGTAATTTCTGCAAATACTCTGTGTGCTCTATTGGAAAAAACAAATAAAAACATTTGATAGAGAGTTGAGGTTGCAGTTGTTTCACATCACTTATGATTATTTATGTGGAACTTGTGTTGGACTGTGTTGTAGGATTGTGGGATGCACTTTGTGGAGTCCTCTAAAACAGTCACACACACAGGCGCCTCCATCCTTTCTTTAAATCAAAGTCTGTCTGTTAAAAGAGTCTCAGCTCATGCGTCACTCATCTTTCTGCTCAGCATAGCAGGAGAAGCTGGTGACACAAGACACAAAACACTTTGAGATTAGATTTATAATTTAATTTCTAACAACGTGTTTAATATTAAATAGTGTATAATTAGGGGAAGAAGTTGCTTGGTAGAATGTGAGTGTGTGTTAATACCTCAGAAGGACAAAGTGTAGTTTAACCCTGACTGTGTGTGTGTACAAAACACAGACTCTGAGGGCTTCAGTCCACAGACAGCTGGAAACATCCGAAGTGAGGTGTGTCTATTTCAACCTTGTGTCTAAAGGTTATTCATAATTCTTCAGTTATTTTACAGTTTGATGTCAGTCCAGTTTGATTTCTATAGCTCCAAATCCCAATAACAGTCACCTCCAGGTGCTTTACACTGCAAGGTAAAGACCGTACAATAACACAGCGAGCACTTGATGACAGTTGGAAGAAAAAACTCCCTTTTAGCAGAAAGAAACCTTAGAACCACATTAATCTGCTGTGAGCAGTTAAAGGTGAGGAGGAGGACGACAGGACAAGCATTGTGTGTATAAGGTGTCACCTGCTTCTGTTTGATGTGCAAACAATGGGATCTGTCTCCAGGATCAAATAACAACAGTCTTGCATGTCAGAGAGTCTGCTTTGTCTGTTTCTCTGAGAATTTCTTACAAACTGCAACTGTGAGGTACAAATGCAACACACATTTCAGCTGATTAGTTGTAATCAGAGCTGATCTGATTCTTTAAATACTGGTGAAACATCCACCAGTGCTTCCCTCATGACTTCTAATAGCAGACTGAACACTGGAGCATCCTTTATGAAGGGAGGCAGTAAGAAAACTTCACATCACTCCTTCACCTCGTGATGTTTTCCATCAAATTAGAGCAAACATAAACCAAAGATAGAGGAGGGAAGTTTATCATACTGTAAGTTTGAAACTTATTTGTTCCTGTCATTCAGCAGAACAGGGAAGTAAAAGCTTCTGTAATCAATAAAGGGGGAAATCTGCTGTTGGAAATTGAGTCATATCAATGCTGTAACAGCTACTCAGAGACATAAACCGGACACCAGAGCAGACTCAGCACACAGATGTCTTTTTAGAACAGGCCCTGCGCTGTTGCTGATTTGAATGTCAAATTTGCAAAGTTTCTGTTCTGATGTTATCGCTGTACTCTGTCCTCAGTGTGATGGCTTTGTGAAGTCTGAGCAAAAATCAAACAGATAGTTACACACTGAGCTTCGTTTTAGAAGAAGTGAAAGTGAGAGAGAGAGAAGGCCACACCCACCAGCATATTTTTTATTAGTGAAAAGTTTCCAACATTTATTCAGTGATTTTACTCGTTTTAGACATTTTAATGATATAAGGAACATTATGCATGACTCACATGGATGAACAGAAGCTTCGCTGCAGGTTTTCTAATATGCAGAAAAAAGAATCACTTAAAACAAATGAGCTCATTATAGATGAGCCAGCTGGAGCTTTGGGGCCCTCTGGAGGTCAGATTTAAACACAGAGCCTGCTCTTATGAACACGACACATATTTATTCATGGACTTTAATATTTATGTTAGAAATTCTCTTTCATATTTATAAAGCCAGAGTTTTGACTTACAGGAGTGTCTGAATGTTTTTATTGTTAGGAACTATCAGGAAGCATTCATCAGCACTGGCACACCTGTAATCCTGTCTCATCATGTCTGGAATGCAGTTCAGCCATTTCTTAGAAACATCTGAGAGGTCATGATGTTTCAAAACAAAACATGTTGGCACTGGTTGACATTTAGTTTGAGCGTCCTGTTTACATCTGATCTCTCCTTTGACTGCTTCCTTCCTCCTCTGTATATAAATGTATAACCTTCATTTGTGTGTTTGTCCCTAGTCAGAGCAAATATAGAAAAACAGCTTTAAACACGTTCCTGGATTCATCTACAGCAGGAGCTGAAGCTGGCCGAGCTGTTACTGTGGGAGTGTTTAGCTGGAATTCAAAGAATTGAGAAACTCTTGTCCTCCACATGTTACTGTTAATCTGGATTATTATTTTTATATAATCGGCTGTTTAGAATATTTAGTGTCTGATGGCTCTTTGCAGAGGGCACAGCAGAAGAAGCCTATTTTCTGTTTAATATTCACTGATTGTTTAACTGTTTAAATGTTGATTGATCTACTGTAACGTACACTCAAAAAAATCTGTTGTTGGATGAACACAATTTAATCATGGCACCTTTTTCCACATGATTTAACTAAGTACAATAACCTATTTTTGACCATATCAAACCAACACATTTGGCATTTGGTGGTTTAATGTAATCAGATTACGTTGGATCAATGTAGTATACATACATTGACTTGAAGTGATTTATTTAAGTATGTAGAGTAAAATTTGTTTTAATTCATTCTACACAAGTTAAAAACTTTAGGAAAACACAATGAAATCTTGTTGTTTGAAGAACTACTTTGTTAATCAAGGCAGTTACTGCTAGTCTTCCTTAATGAACCAATATGGGGGTTGATGATTTTATAGAGACAAACAACCATTTGCACTTACATTCATGGGTAATTTAGAATCACCAATTAACCTAACTCTAATTACACACTGCAAACCAGCCAGACTGTGGATTTGAACCCAGGCCCTTCTTACCAGGGGCGTTTTTAGCCCATTTTTGGGGGGTGATGAGATGCTTGAGATGCTCTGCTAGGCCTTTACAGCAGCCACCTTCAGCAGCCATCACAAAACTGAACAGCACTTCACATTTCAAATGAATAGTGACCCATAGCACACTGCAAAAACAACCCAAGAGTTTCTAAACAGAACTGGTTACAAATGCCAGCTACAGCATTTTTCAGTGTAACAATTAACATGTAATTATGTGAAGTTAAACTGGTAGTCTTCCAAAGCCTAACAGGAGTTTTAAAACAGGTTTGTTTGTTTTTTTAAATAAAGCTGCTCTTGTGTTTCTGCATAATTACCTGCTGCTTTCCTTGTGTGTGCCCTCAGATTGCTGGTAAGTGATATCACATTGGACTTGGACAAATGCTGATCGGATTATTGATGTAAAGACAGAATGAAAATGGATTATCCCACTACCCAATGGGAATTTTGGATTTATCATACACCAGTGTGTAAGTGTGAGTGGACAGGCAGAGAGAATGGGCATTTACATATAAATAAATAATTTAAAATAAAGATTAATCATGTTTCAATGATGTCTTTTCAGCTATAATGGCACATGTCGGAAAATGGAAAAAGTGGCCAATAAGACCGACGTGCCTGGAAAGTTCAGACACATAAGTCAGAGTGAGTGCACCCACACAGGGAGAAAGATATTAATAGTTTAACCTTTTAGAATTTTCATTATTTCAGTTATATTCTTTTGGGCATTTGAGCGAGTTGCTCATTGTTGATGTGAAGTATGATGAATACACCCTGACTTACTCCATCAACACCAAGGGGAATGAAACATATTTTGTTAACAAACTAGACGGTAACATTCTATTTAGTCATAATTTCACACTCTGACGAATCCTTTTTTTAAAGGGTTCGGGCGACCGTGGCTCAGGGGAGGAAGGTTGCCGGTTTGATCCCCCTGCTCTCTCTGTCCTGGTCATTGTGTCCTTGGGCAAGACACTTCACCTACCGCCTACGGCTGTTGGCCAGAGGGGTCGATGGCGTGATATGGCAGCCTCGCTTCTGTCAGTCTGCCCCAGGGCAGCTGTGGCTACAACTGTAGCCTCCACCAGTGTGTGAATGTGAGAGTGAATGAATAATGTCATTGTAAAGCGCTTTGGGTGCCTAGAAAAGCGCTATATAAATCCAATCCATTATTATTATTATTATTATTAAAACGTCTAGCTGAAACATCTAATGTTTTCACAGGGTGCAGTGTGGACCTCAGCGCTGATGTGCAGGAGAAGTTCAGGCAGTTCTCCTTGCAGACTGACTTCCTTCCTGAAAATATTTTCATCCAGTGGTGCTGTTTAAGTAAAATGTTAAAATATATATAAATACAATAAAATACAGGGTCTTACATAAAATTTGTAATGCAGTTGTGCACTGACCACCTTTCCAATGTTCCTTCCTCAGATGAGTGTCCAGCTGCTGAAGACATTAAAATCTGTTATGTAAATGTAGCCGAGAACCAACTTGAGTACTGCTGGGAAAATAAAAAGGCAAACATCAAAAGTGCTGTATTATCTCATTTATTTTTAATGTTGACTTAGATCCGTACCACGATTTATGAAATTATAGAACTAAAATAACAAAAATTGTCTGCTTCTTTAAAATTTCTTTTATTACATCAAACCAGTGAAACTTGAAAAAAACAAAGACCTGTTAGCATGTTTTGAGACAGAGACTGTAAAGTTCTGCAGCCACTTTAAATCCTGCCTGTGTTCGTGCAAATGATTCACACTGAAAGTATCTTAGTTTAGTATTAAGTGAGCCACAAAGCAGCCTAATAGCTTTAAAAAAACAGTAAAAGTAAGTGAAATTGCCAGTTTCAGTGTAATTCAGACTAAAGTCCAGCTGCAGATAAGGAATACCACTAAGTCAACAGTGTCTGAGTGAGTACTTCTCTGGTTAAAGTCCCTGTTTTCTTTCACCGTATGTTTGTTTGTTTTTTAGATTTGGAGTCTGTGGTTGGGTAGATTTAAGATGAGTCATTGTTTTTCTATCCATGGTAGCTTCCACTACTGAGGCTCAGGAAAAATGAAGAGGATAATTAAGAGGAACCATCAGTTCTGTCTCATCTAACTACACAGTATTTATAATCATGCACTTATGTCTCAAACTAAGACAAAATGAGACAAAATTAGTTATGTGAGTCTTTAGATTATCAGTAAATTCTGGTGATAGTTTCACACTCAGTGCAGCCATTTTTGGTTTGTGATGAGTGTTTTGTGATGCTCAGCTTCTGTTTTGTGAATTGCTCTTTCTAATTTAGAAGATCCTGCAGAAATGTGTGCGCCCTTATCTGAGAGGACATGGAGAGAGTGTCGCAAACTCGAGGTGAGAAGATAAACCTCGGAGCTGGATGGCCTGCGCGTTACCTATGTGCATCTCTCTTTTCAATGGCATCAAGTGAACCCATAATAAGCATTTCTATGTCTTAGACATCAGATCCATTTCTAATGAGAGATTATTTTTTAAATGAGGGAAACCTGGTCTAACAAAACGCTTACAGCAGAGCTAAAGGTTCATTACATGTGAGACGGTGGGACTCTCTGATAAGAACTGAAACACTGTGTATAAACAGCTGAGACAAAACTATATATAAACACTAATTTATTCCATTTTAGTTTACAATGATTTTTAAAGTAATGTGGAATGATTCATGTTCATGAGCTGCTACAAACACAACTATTTATTTGTCTTTATATGGTTGGACTACAAGGCTTGTGTTGAGGGTCTTGGAATAAAAAGTGGAATAACATCACCACAGCAAAACAAATAATGTTATTGTCTGCAGCTAAAATATATAGTGAACATGGTTTTATAATAATGCGCAAACACAACCTCACTCTGCTATATACGAGGAGCCAACCACAGCTGTCTTCATCCACGACCTCCGCCATCATTTCTTTACTCATCATCATTCACTTAATTGCTTAGGTTGGTTTAAATCAAACTCAGTTACAGGTTCAACTCCATTATATAAAAGCATGCTGACTTTGGATTTGGTGTGCAGTGCCACCTTAAAAAAATGAGAGATTAAGAGATTACAAAAAAAAGAAGTGGAAGAGTTAATGAGCTACAGCAGATTAACAGTTTCTGACAGTCATGTATTAAGAAATAGGACGATTAGATGAGCTGAGGGATCCATCTACTGCTCAATGAAGCCTCATCAGAAACAGTCTCGATGGAAGGATGGCTCTATTCTTAAGGATGGGACACAGGGAGAAAGACTGGCGTATGTCACATTACACAGGAACTGGACTGAAAATCAGTTGCAAATATTCATCAGCATGTAATTCAGAAAAGTACCATCAGAAGTTGATCCACTATGCAAATGTCTGATTGGCAGTGGCTTCATTTTTCACTATGACAAACAAACTGCTAGTGCAGTATGCAGCATCACAGGACTTCAGTCATGGATTAGCCTCCCCAGACCTCAACATTACTGAAACATCTTAACAGAGAATGGAAAAAAAGGGAACCAACATCCAAGAAAAGAACTGCTCCTGAATACTTCCTTACAGAAAATACAAAAAAGCTTGACTAAAAGACTTAAGGCTGTGCTGAATAATAAAGGTGGACTGACTTCCAGGGTCCTTAGTATCATATAAGCTCAGTTTTTGTCTGTCTTTGTCTGTATTTCCATTTATATAACAAAATATATAGAAACGAGGGTGGTTTAAGATGTCTGTAGAGTTTTAGTCATTATCTTTAAACAAACAAAGAAAGTACCATCCAAAACACTTTTCCATAAGTAAACATGTCTTGTGTTTCTGTTTAACTTCTGCTGTTTTCCTTTCATGTGTCCACAGTTGACAGGTAACCCTACTGGAGTCGCCAATAGTAACCGGTGGCTTCTCAGCTTCAGTGTGTTGATGGGCACAGCCATTGTTACCACAGCTGGAGTTGGTATACGCGGAGCTGTGAGAGGACAGAGATGGCGAACGGACATTTAACTATTTAACAGGAGATACGTTATGACTAATAGACGACTACTGTTTAAATGATGTCTTTGCAGCCCTTATGGCACACGTTACACAACTTTTCTTCATGCCAGCAAGACTGAGGTGCCCACATAGTTGACACATACAACTGATTATGAATGCATATTTTACTATTCCTATTTTCACATCATCTCCTTGGCTTTATTAGTGAAAGCCTGGAGATACTCTGACTTGTGCATGGCTGATGTGAAGTATGATTAGTACTACATGACTTACACCATCAACAACAGAGGCAATGAAAGCTTTGTTGTTAACAGGTTGGATGGTAAAGTCAAATTTCTAATTCTACACTTGTGTTCGGTAAAGTTATTCTCACTGCAGCAGATTTATATCTGTGGTTTCACAGGGCGTGATGTGGACCTCAGCGCTGAGGTGCAGTTCTCCTTGGAGACCGGCATCCTGGCTGAAAATATTATCATGCTTCCAAAACATGGTACTTTCAGCTTTTATTTTGAAAGAAACAAAACTTGAAAACGAATCCCCTTATTCCTCTTTTTATTTGTTCTTCAGAGGAGTGTCACCTGGCCAAACTCAGGGATATTCTAGGGCCTTTGTTATTATTTGACTCCATATAAATAAAACTGAATTGAATCAAACCATTTGCTGTCAAACAAAAACTCCCAAACAGCTAAAATACTTTGCTTTATTATCTTTTTTAACAAATACGTTGAAGTACAGCCATAACAACACAGTTGAGATCTCCTTTTTAATCAAGTGTTTACATCTACACGCTTTGTACAGATCTGTATACAAAACAATCATTTACATCCCATAGAAGTCTAGTTACACTTAACTATACAAGAACTCATAAATGAAATAAACATAAAACACATAATCACAGGTGATAACAAAAAAAGAGAAAGAATTCACGTTTTAGTGATGTTTTTGCAGCCCTAATGGCTCATGTTGGAGAAAAAAACTGAGGTACGTGGAAAGTTCACATACACAAGTCGGCGTGAGTGCACACACAGAGAGAAGAACACAATTTAACCATCTGGTATGTTTGCTGTTTCTGCTTTCATATGTTCATAACCCCTTTTCTGCTGCATTCCCTTTGTCAGGCTGGGGTATCTCAGTGACTTGCGCATGGCTGACGTGAAGTATGACGAGTTTGCCCTGATTCATTCCATCAAGACAAAGGGGAAAGAAAGCTATGTTGTTAACAAACTATATGGTAATGTGGCATTTAGCTCTGGTTCTACGCTCTGCTGAATCCTTGTTAACCTGTTCTGCTGATCAGTAAAGCTATACGTGCTGCAGCAGATTGATGTCATCTGTTTTCACAGGTGTGGACCTCAGTGCTGAGGTGCAGGAGAATTTCATTCAGTTCTCCCTACAAACCAGCATCCAGCCTGAAAATATTGTCATCTTTCCCAAAAATGGTCCTCTTATCTCAGAGAAGACGTTTGATGTAAAATAACTGCAATCAACAGTGATGTTATGCACAGATCACTTTTCCATTTTCCTCTCTCTGGATGAGTGCCCAGCTGCCTAACCTTGTGTCCAGGTGATCATCCTACTGAGGGGCTTTTACTGTTCTGAAAATCTCACGTCCATGACCTGTTTCCTTTTTACTTTACTATCTCTGCTCTTTCTTTATTAAGAATGCTCATAATGTCACAAAATTATATTCATCACTTGCAACAAATAAAAAGTATGAAATGCCTAAAATCCTTTGATTTATTACATTTTGAAACAAATATGAGTACATCCCTAACAGCACAGCTGAGACCTTTGTTTTAATCAAGCCTTTGTATCTACTCACTTAGTAAAGATTCATATACAAAAAATAATAGAATTAAATAAATATAAAATACACATAATCGAAGAAGATGACCAAAAAAATGCATCCATTTTCTGAATTTGCATCTAAAACATGCATGTTTCCCTTTGTACAGGCAAATTTACACCAGACAAAGCAACACGGGTGATAGACTTTGACCGCTCCAAAAAACAAAAAACAAACCCACCAAGTCTGAAGTAGATAAGAGAACTGTTGACCAGACAGACTGACAGACAAACATACAGATTGCTTGATTCATTAGTGCGATAAAATGTACTTCTTTAACAGCATCACTTCATGCATTTGTTTTCCAGGAATAAAGGTCTATTTAAACTGGACATCTCCTCAGCATCACTAGTGGTGTCATGGTTTCAAAGCTGTGCAGTAGAGAAAAGAATCTGAGGGATGATACAGAGATGACCAAAGTTACAAACAAATCCAGCTGTACTGGAAATGTTTGCAGAGCTCCAAACTCTTTGGCTTTATGTAGAGCAAGTATGGAAGAAGTACCTGAGCTAACTTAAATTTAGATGATATGAGGAAAAATGCCGCTTCCCAAAGTTTCCTACAAGTACCCAGTTTATATTTAGAGAACTGAAGGCTCTTTATCCTGACAACTATTCCCTGGTGCATCCCTGTCCTGTGACAGTAGCAAAGAACGTGTATCAGTATTATCAAAGCCACTTCCCTAACCAATTTTAAAGCTATCTAGCAGATGGATGCCAGTAGCCTCTGTCTGCTGTGTACAAAAGGTTATATGATTAACCACACAGCAGATACTGTACTACAACAGTAGCAGCAGTTCAGGTTCAGTTTGGTTCAACGCCCTTTTTGACCTATGAAACAGCAGAAAATGAAACATTTCAACACCCTTTTGCTAGCGTTAGCTTCTCTGCTGTTTTTCATCATTTCACAGGTGAAATAAAATCATAGTACATTTATTTTGCTTCCTGTAGGAGTGATCATGTCCAGTCTGACTGAGACCATGTATTACTTATGAGGAAAGCCAACTTTGAGGTTCCTAATCAGTCAGCTTTGGAAAAAACTGTGTGAACAAAGCTCTCCTTTTCACTCTGAGGATGCTCCATCCTGCACAGATAATAAACCTCTTACATGAAGGGCTTTCAAGTAGTTTTTAGACAAATGGGGGTAAAAGAGATATTTAAACTACATTTTCTAAGAACTGTCTGACATTCACCTCTCACACAGTGGATACAATTCTGCCGCTGCAGGAATAATCTTTGTGGTTATGAAACTGTCGATGTGTTTGCAGAAAATGTCCCATGTTCAAAGCCATCCCAGAACCTGGGGGTTTGTATAAGTGCAGCTGTTGGTGGGGAGTTAATCTCACTCTTCTATATAAAGAGTCACCAGGCAGCAACTTCCAGATCTTCATCTGTGTTCTCCTCCATCATCATTTCTTCACTCTTCAGCAGCTATGGCTTCACTTCGCGCCCTTCTGGGAGTGGTACTGTGCTCCCTCATGGTTTCTGCTTCTGAAATCCCACCTCAGGCGGACTTTGATTTACAGGGGGTAAGAGTCATCCATAATATTTTTTATTTTTTATTTTACCGCCCATCTGTTTTCCTACATATATCTCCGTCTTATGGAAAAGGAGTACTGGAGCTTATCCAACAAAGATAGGCAGGGCACCCCCCAGACAGTTTAGCAGTCTTTACAGGAGGCTTCACCATTTAAGTTATTTGGTTATGTTTCACCCTGGATTTTGCCTGATAATATTTATTTTGTCCATTGCTTTAAAAACAAACAAACAAAAAACTATATAAACATAAAAGTGTGAACAACAACAAAACATAAGCATTGCAAACTTTGATGTGAAATTCTGCAATTGTTTTCTCAAGATATAGCATGAATAAAACTAATATACATCAGTGTATTATTAATGTGCACACACACACACACACACACACACACACACACACACACACACACACACACACACACACACACACACACAAAGTGTTACAATAAACAGCTCTTGTGCTTCTGTATAATTCTCAATGCTTTCCATTTGTGTGTCCACAGACTGCAGGTAAGTGGTACTTGACTGGAGTTTGCTCTAATTCCAAGTGGTTTGTCTGTCGCAAAGCCAGTATAAAGTCCGGCACGGCCGTGGTTGAGCCAACTGAAGATGGGAGTCTTAAGGTGGCTTTCTCATTTCCTACGTGAGTGCGAGAGGACAGACAAAGCAAATACCATTTGGATAGCATTGAAATATTTACACTGATGATTAATGTTATGTCTTTGCACCTGTAGCGATCCGTGTTGGAAAATAGAGATTTTGGCATCCAAGACTGACGTGCCTGGAAAATTCACATACAGCATTCCCTGTGAGTACGCCCACAAAGACAGGAAACATTTTACCCACCACGGTTAATCCTCCATCATCATCATCGAGTATTACTTTTTTTTCACATCTTTTCTTCTGCTGTTTCCCTTTTTGTCAGTCGCGGGGTTTGCTACTGAAATGCGTGTGGTCGATGAGAAGCCTGATGAGTACTCCCTGAATCATTACATCAACACCGGACGGAATGGAACCTTTGTTGAAAACAACTTATACGGTAAAGTTGCATTTAGCTGTGTTCAGTAAACTGTTAAGTAAAGTTACAGCCACTGCAGCAGATTAACATCACGTGGTTCCACAGGACGTAGTCTGGACCTCAGCGATGAGGTGAAGGAGAAGTTCAACCAGCTCTGCTTGCAGTCCGGCATCCTTCCTGAAAATATTGTTTATCTTCCTAAAACCGGTACTTTTACATTGGTGGCGAAGTTCTCAATAAAAATAGCCTGAAATACAAATTGATGTGCACTGATTACCTTACACTTTCCATGTTTCCTTCTCCAGAGGAGTGTCCGCTTGAGTGTTTTGCCTGACTCCTCTGTTGCAAGATCGTCTCACCGACACTGCATAAAGATCTTCCACCATCTGTTATGGAAATGGGAATGAGCAACATCTTGAGCAGTTTTTAACAATAAAAATGCAAAAATTTACAGTGTTTTTCTTCATTATTCATCCTTTATATGAAATAAACTGAAGAACATCCATAACAGCACAACCAAAATTTCCCCCATTCACACGAGTATTTCACACATCTCCACAACTGTGATCATAATTTTCTTTGTGCATTTGTAATAGTTTTAATATTTTCTAGTATTGGACTGAAGAAAAGATTAATAAATAATCATCAGATAGACCCATTATAAAAGTAGTATTTGCTTCCATCTGATAGAGTTACCCTCAGCTCAAATAGCTGTGACATTAAAATGCTGTTTACAGTCTAAGTGCCTCGTTCGTGAACAGTGAATTTCACACACAAAACATTCATACTTTCATACCTGAATTTGTCCGTACAAGTGTGGGACTGTCTCAGAAATGATCAAACATTTGACTGTTAGATGGTTTTCCCTCCATAAGCCTGGTTACACTGGAGGTTTCTTCCTGTTCCCACTCTTGCCAAAGTGCTGCTCATGGGGGGTCATATGATAGTTGGAGCTTTCTCTGTTTTCTCGGTATTGTTGTACAGTCTTTACCTTACAATATAAAGCACCTTGAGGCAGCTGCTGTTTTGACTTGGTGCTATATAAATAACATTGAATTGAAATTATTTTTTTCTTTTTTATTTATTTGCTAGTTTACATGAGCCAGCCTGTCTCAGGGAAAACAATATTTAGACCTATGTTATTTGAAGCCAAGCCTAGCTTACTATTTAGTTATTTATTTTCCCTCTCTTAACCACGCTCTCTTACATTGTCCTCACCATGTACCCATCTTACCATGAGGTAAGCATGATTCTTTATTTGGAGAAATAAGAGTGTGTGACAGTGTGCAGGTTACAGATGGTGAACACGTGCCCACTGATTTTCACTCATTTGGATTCATTAACATATGCATCAAGGAAAGAACTAAACAGGTTGGTACACATTTTAGAAATCTGACAATAATTTTAATGTTGCAGTTATTTGCTACAGCCCGATGTCCATAGCAGGTCCCTGAAGTCATCTGATCAGGGCTTACTTGCTATAAAACAGACTATGAGAACTAAGGGTGACAGAGCTTTTGCCACTGTGGCCCCGAGACTGTGAAACTCTCTCCCTCATACATTAAGAACTGTGGAAACAGTAGTTGTTTTTAAAAAACAACTCAAAACTCACCTTTTTAAACTGTTTTTGGTTAAATTTCTGCCTGTTTTATATTGTCTGTTTTACCCCTTTATTATTTGTTATCTTATGTGCATCCCTTTGTTATTCTGTCTAGAAAGGTGCTATATCCTCCCCACCCCCAACAACAGCATCCAACACAAGGCTCCAGCCTGTCTCTCTCAACCACCCAGGTTAGGAGGGAACTGAGGAGGATTAAAGCCAAGAAGGCAGCGGGTCCAGATGGCATCAGCTCGAGGGTCGTCAGGTCCTGCGCGGACCAACTGTGTGGGGTGATGGAGCACCTCTTCAACCTGAGCCTGAGGCTGGGGAGAGTCCCACAGCTCTGGAAAACCTCCTGTGTTGTACCAGTGCCAAAGACTTCACACCCCAAGGACCTCAACAGCTACAGGCCGGTGGCTCTGACATCCCACCTGATGAAGACCCTGGAGCGGCTGGTCCTGGCTCAGCTTCGGCGCCTTGTGAGCTCATCACTGGACCCACTTCAGTTTGCCTACCAGCCTGGCATTGGAGCGGATGATACCATCATTCACCTCCTACATCGTTCCCTCGCTCACCTGGAGACCGCTGGGAGCACTGTGAGAATCATCTTCTTTGATTTCTCCAGTGCCTTCAACACTATTCTTCCCTCGGTTCTGAAGGACAAGCTGGAGAACTCTGGAGTGGACCATCACCTCACTACCTGGATTTTGGACTACCTCACCGACCGACCACAGTATGTGAGGACTCAGGGCTGTGTGTCGGACAGGGTCGTCTGCAGTATGGGGGCCCCACAGGGAACGGTTCTGGCTCCGTTCCTCTTCACCATCTACACTGCAGACTTCTCCCACAACTCCACCCAGTGCTTCCTGCAGAAGTTCTCTGGTGACTCTGCAATAGTCGGCCTCATCACTGATGGGGACGACAAGGAGTACAGAGGACTGACTCAAGACTTTGTGGACTGGTGCCAGCTGAACTACCTCCAGATCAATGCCAGTAAAACCAAGGAGCTGGTGGTAGACTTCCGCAGGCACAAACATCCTCCACTGCAACCACTGAACATCCAAGGTATGGACATTGAGGCTGTGGACAGCTACAGGTACCTTGGTGTTCATCTGAACAACAAACTGGACTGGACTCATAACTCAGACGCCCTCTACAGGAAAGGGCAGAGCAGGCTGTACCTGCTGCGGAGACTCAGGTCGTTTGGAGTGGAGGGCCCACTCCTGAAGACCTTCTATGACTCTGTGGTGGCCTCTGCCATCTTTTATGGTGTGGTCTGCTGGGGCGGCAGCATCTCTGCTGGGGACAGGAAGAGACTGAACAGGCTGATCCAAAGGGCCAGCTCTGTTCTAGGATGCCCTCTGGACCCAGTGGAGGTGGTGAGTGACAGGAGAATGGTGGCAAAACTGTCATCCCTGTTGGACAACATCTCCCACCCCATGCAGGAGACTGTGACAGCACTGAGCAGCTCCTTCAGTGGGAGCCTGCGGCACCCACGGTGTGGGACGGAGAGATTTCGCAGGTCTTTCCTCCCCACTGCTGTCAGACTCTACAATAAAGACTTTAACTGATCTAACACACACATGTGCAATAAGACTGCTATATGTGTAATTCTTTCTCTGACAAAGTTGTACTTTTGTATTTTATTACTCAGTTGTATATAGCATTTGTATTCCATTTTATTCTATTGTATATAGTATTTTATTTTATTTTATTGCATTCCAGTGTTTTCTAATTTCTGCTACATAACTTTGCACTTTTACTGTAATGAAACTATTTTCCCACCTGTGGGACTAATAAAGGTCATCTCATCTTATCTTATCATATATAAATACAAGTTTATTTATTTATTATTTATTTGTTTGTTGTTTTTTCTTGTACACATTAAAACATGTCTTTGCACATAGTAGTAAATGATGCCCAAGGAGTCTTCTCATATCTGCCACAAGTTTTTATGACTCCACTTACATTAGAAAAATTATGTGATGGATAAAAGGGGAAACAAGAAAAGAAGACATGCATTTAAATTAATAGGTAAATACATGTGTTTGCCAAAAGTGTGGTTAAAATATGGTGTTCATTACAGAGCCTCTTTGCTCTTTACTGAACACCATATCCAAAGAGCTGAAATATAACCAAGATCGTAGGACATGTGGAACTGAAATTAAAATATTGTTTCATCTGAACTCTATTCAGTGTTAGAAATAAGCTTTTCCAAAGTCGTGCATTTTACTGGTTCAGTTTTACAACTGTCCAAAATGGCTTTCAGTAACTCACAAAGCTCTATTCAAATTCTTTTCATGACCTTGTTAAGCCTCCTCCAGATTAAATAGATGTAGAGCTCAGGTAATAGACCAGACTGACAGCCTGCACTCCATATGGATCAACCAGTCAGAGTTTTTGTCCTCCTGCAGCCACCATAGCTAGGATTATGCACTTTGGAGGGGCAAGACAACAGAACTCAGCTGACTGCAGTCTGTAGTCTATTGACATTTAGTGGTGCACTGTTCCAAAAACAAACAAGTGGAATTACATTTAAAATTTATGATAGGAATCTCTACATTATTATTAAAAGGCACTAAAGAAATAAATAGTCTAAATACATCTACACTGTCATGACACAGCATCCACCCTGCCTCACAGATGATGCTTCAGCTCAGAGAGCTGCTTCTCTCTTTCTCCGTCCTGCTACCCAGTGATCGTGAACTCTCTCTTGATTGTACACTTTAACAGTAATACACATGTAACCTTCTTAACAGCTCAACAAATATCAGCAAACTGTTTCTGTGCAATTAGCCACTCAGTGTGTCTGCAAGCTTAAGGTGCATTTGCAGTATTTCCCAGGGAGAGAAAAGAATATGAGACAACATCACTCAGAGATGGAGAATGATGCACGAAACACAGGGCAGAAGAGGAAGAAGAGGGATTAGTTTTAAAGGTTAGGACTGCTCGGTGGAACTGGAAATTTAAAGCTTACTTTAATTTTTTTTAATTGATAGATGTCGATCGGATCGACAGATTGATGATGTGTTGTTGTCGAACTTCTTGCCAAATAAAGTGAAGTACACTGCACTGCACTCTTTTTGCTCAGATGTGTTTAGATTGACACAAGCTAACACTTTTTTTTTTTTTTTTACAAATGATGTCAGAGCTGGGTTACATCAGGGGGAACACACATCTCATTTCATTTGAATGCCTTTAATGTTAATTTTCTAAGTGTGTAAGGAAACACCCACCTACAATGTAATCATCAGCAAACAGAGCCATTTTTATTCCCTTTGTTCTTCCTTTGTACATTATAGATTTTGAAGCTTTGTGAATTCATTAGAATTAGAAGTTTGTATTCCTTGTATTAAAATGATTTTATTATAATATTTATATAGCAGGTGGGGGTACTTTGTGCTGCTTCATTGCTCAGCTGCTCAATCTTCTGTCCCAGTGTTCATGTCACAGAGGACGACTTTCACTCACATCCATAACCTGCAACAGTTTTCCTTTTAATGCATTATCTCTGGTCTTTCAAACATTAACAATTAATTAATGAAATGTCCGAAAACAATATTCATCACTTTGCTTTTATCTGCCTGCTATTATAACCACGTAGAATGTACTGTATGTTTATTACAGCTGGCTAATAAAAAGTCTTAAAGATAAGGCACCTGTCTGCTGAATTTGCATCTAAAAACAATGTTTCTCAGGAAAAAGTGCATCTATGTAGGAGAAAACAAAGAGTTGAGCCCTTGGTTTTAAAAGAGCAGCACCAGATATAGTGTTCAACTCTCATTTAGGCCAGACAAAGCAACAGGGTCTGCAACTTGGAGAACCTCAAACTGAACACAGCACACAGGACTAGTCCCAAACAAAACACCCACCAAGTCTAAAGTGGATCAGATGAACTGCTGGTCAGAAAGTATATAGACTTTCTTTGATTCACTAGTGAGATAAAATGCATTTCTTGGACAACATTACTTTTATATATTTGTTTTCCAGGAGCAAAGGTCTATTTATACTGGCGAGCGATGCAGGCAGGAGGACTCTTTACACTGTGACTGACTAATCAATCTCTTTATCATTACTTCTGGAGTCATGGTTTTAAACCTGTGCAGTGGAGAAAAGAACCTGAAAGAAAGCTTCCTGCAAGTATCTGATGTGTCTTTAAAACTAAATCCTCCTTATCCTCACAGATACTCCCTCCTTAACCAGTTTCTTAAACTAGCTAACAGGTGGAATGACACTACTGCGTACCAAAGGTTATAAAGTTAACCACACAGCAGACACTCTTGGTATGTTAGCTGTGAGGAATCTAGTTTTTCTTGCATTAATACACATACCGAAGTAACTGCCATGAGAAAGGTGAACTGAAGCTTTTATGCTAAAGTTAAGAACCTTTTGTTCACACTGGCAAGTTTTCAAGTTCAATTTTACCATACCATGCCAGTTTATTAATAAAGTACTTTTAAAAACACCAGCAGGGCTGACAAAAGTGCAGTACAATAAAACCAAAAATAATGATCTATGAAACAGCAAATAATGAAATATTTTCATTTCAATACCTTTTTATTAACTCTTCTCCTGCCTTTATAGCACATTTACTTATCTTACACTCTTTCAGTTGATATGAGTGACCAATATCTAATTAATTAGCTAACTAGTGCTTTCCTATTATATTCAATCTGCTGATTGAGATCAGGTGACAATAAAAAAATCGCTAGTGAATGAAATTTGAAAAAAAAAAAAAAATCATTGTGATCAAAGCTCTCTTGTTTACTCTGAGGCACTAAAGCCTGCACAGATAATAAGCTTCTTGGCTTTAAGTGAGGATTTCCATTAGTTTGCAAGCAAATGAAGAAACAAAAGTCTGTACAGACTTTAAATGGTAAATGGCCTGTATTTGTATAGCGCTTTACTAGTCCCTAAGGACCCCAAAGTGCTTTGCCATCACCAGAGTGTGAATGTGTGGATGACTGAATGTAGTATAAGCTACGTTGTAGCCACAGCCACCCTGGGGTGCACTGACAGAGGCGAGGCTGCCGGACACTGGCGCCACCGGGCCCTCTGACCACCACCAGTAGGCAACGGGTGAAGTGTCTTGCCCAAGGACACAACAACCGAGACTGTCCAAGCCGGGGCTCGAACCGGCAACCTTCCGATTACAAGGCGAACTCCCAACTCTTGAGCCACAATGGCCCCCGCTTTAAACCTATAAAAGAGAAACTACAGTGAAACAAGTTCAGGTTACCACGTGTGTCGTGTGGGCAACATGTGTTTTTGTTACATGTTACTCTGCATGCCAGCAGGTGCCGACAGGTTAATCTGGCCCTGCTTTGTTTGTCCTTTTGGAGCAATTTAAACTAAATTTGATCATCACGTTGCTGATATCGTATGATCTACATCCCAACTGCTAAGTTTGTGTTATTTAAGTTGTTTCTTTGAATGTTTCTCTTGCTAACTGTCTGACGTTCACCTCTCACACAGTGAACATAATTCTGCCCTTGTAGGATGAAACTTTGTGGTTGCAAAACCGTCCATTTGTTTACCAGAATTGACATGTTTTTGAATCCATCCCAGAGCCGAGGGTTTGTGTAAGTGATTTTTTAGTGTGGGTGTCCGTGCTGGCAGGGAGGCAAAAGGTAACCTCAGTGTCTACTATATAAAGAGGCAGCAACTTCCAGATCTTCATCTGTGTTCTCCATCATCATCATGTCACTCATCAGCATTTATGGCTTCACATCTCACCCTTCTGGGAGTGGTACTGTGCTCCCTCGTGGTTTCTACTTCTGAAATCCCACCTCAGGCAGACTTTGATTTACAGGCGGCAAGAGTCATCAATAATCGTTTTTATTTTACCGCCCATCTATTTTCATAACCACATGTCCAACTTAGGGTTGCAGGAAGGGGTGCTTCAGTACATGTTCACGTACTATGTTGTGTAATATACTACAAGTGTTTGTCCCATAAGTATTTGGACAATGAACTTTGTTGTAGCTGTGTCTCTGTACAAAGTAAAACAATCAGGATGTGGTTGAAGTGCGGAATTAGAGCTTTAATTCAAGGGATTTAACAAAAGAATTGCTTTAACTGCTTACTGGCTACGTTCAGCTGCACTGTTACTCACAGAGCTCACCACAGTGGGTGACTGTTCATTTGTGATTTGACAGATTTTTAGGCCTGATTGCCATTTCTGACACAACCCCAAAGAGATTTTTTGTCTCCTCCTGAGATTCAGCCGGTGAGCTTCCACTTGGTAGGCAAATGTGTAAATAAAAATATTCAGGGGTGTTTTTAGCCCATTTTGGGGGGTGCTTCCCAAAATGAATCAAAGCACCCCCAAAGTTTTCTTACTTTTTTGACAATATTTGTTGTTTATGTGATACACTACAAAAAAATATAGAAAGCATACAGTACTTGGTTGAGATGTAATATTTCAACAACAAAAGTATAGATATCCCCCCGTCCTCCCAAAATGGTTTGTTCCAGCTCGCCTCACTCCTCTGGCTCTGGTGCCCTTTGTGCCAGAGCGATAGTGGCTGAGACGCAGCGGAGCGGGGGTGGAGTGCTTGGCTTAAAACAGGACATGTTAGCTGCATCTAACCTTCAGTTACTCTTTATATAGTTAGGTAGGAGTCAGACCATGATTCTTTTTAGCTGAAAAACATTACACCAGGTAACCTGCAGTGTGGGAAACGTGTTTTCCGACGATGTTTGCTACCCTGGCTACAATTCGTCCTACTCTGTAGTAAAATCAGCGACATTTGACCGTCCTGTTGCTGTGTGTGTGTGTGTGTGTGTGTGTGTGTGTGTGTGTGTGTGTACAGAGACAGCCAGGTTCATAATGGATATAAGGAAGATTTTTCAAAAAAAGGAGCCACATTCAGGTAAAAGTGTAAAATCAAATGAGCTGTCAATCAAGAATAATGTTGGATCAGTGTTTCAATATTTATATCTTTGGTTATTTGCCTTTTGGTTGAAAGTACACTGAGAGAGGACTTTATTATTAGTGATTTCAATAGTAATTCTTTTCATATTAATTTAATTTTTTCATCTAATACAATCTATTTGCGTATGATTGTCAGTCCAAAGAGAGAGAGAGGAAAGTACAAGATCAGGAAGAATCAGGTAAGAAAACAGACAGGGAATAGTGACAGGCACAACAGAAACTGTTAAACCGCTTGAGAGAGTTGACCAGGTGACATAGGTTAAAATAAAATAAAAAATCTGCAGAGTCATAGTAGCATCTGCAGTAAAGATCCTTTCATACATCGTACCATAGGCACAGTTGCCTCCATTTTTATAATTTTTTTAATTAAGATTTTGTACATTTCAAGGGCTCTTCTATTTTTGCAGTGTATTTTCTATGTATCTGTATTGTATTATACATACACTTTAAAAGTGAATCTCTGTCCAAAAAATGCACTCAGTTTACTTTTTACTCACTGTGAGCATCATTCATTATTCTTTAATAATAAAGATTTAATAAAGAAATTTGCAGACTTGCACAGAGATGGTAAAATTATGATGACTGATAACGGAGACGAAGACAACAGACGATGAGGACAGGGAGGAACAGGGGTTTAAATGCACCAAGGAGACAGTCAGAGAGAACTCAGGACAACTGGAGACATTTAAGGATGCAGGGACTGACAGAGACAGGGAAGAAGTCTCATCGTGACGAGTAAAGTGTATCTTGCCTGGCTGGGCAGCTCTCTGGGTGCTCAGCACCCCCAAAGCTCTGATCCTAGAATCGCCCCTGCTTCTTACTGTGAGGAAACAGCACTAACCATCACGCCACCAAGCTGTCAATCCAGGCTTTATGATTACAAGGCTTGATGCAGCATTTTTTGTACGTTTTTATCCTTGACAGGTTAAACCACAATAAATAGCGATAGCATAGACATGGTGTGGGTGTAGTTGTCTGCCTCTTAAAACTTCAGTGATTTTCTGAAGTTTGACATCTAATGTGATCTTGTGAATGTCGTGAGTCCAGGCAGCTAACCACTCTTACTAGATTGTATCATGTCATCTCAACAAGAACAAATTAAGTTGCCGAATTTCATGCAGATGCTACATGATTTAATCACGTTCACCATAGAAACATGAAATTATTTCGTTCAAATTACAAGTTTGAATCTTGTACGTGTAACAACCACCCAATTTCAATTTTTTGAGTGTAGATTTTTTTTTGCTCTCTATCAGCTCATATTTACAGTTTTCCTCGTTTTCTTTTCTTTTTTTCCCTCTCAGCGGAGCGGACGGAGGCAGCACAGTGTAGCTGCCTTCATCCACTCCGCTGGAGGAACATGGAGGAAAACAGAGAGCAGCCCCACGCTTCGTGAATTCAAAAATTTTAAGGCTTAAAGGTCAGAGGTCACAGTGAAAGCCTTCATGTGTTGTTGGGTTGACAGAATTTCCTGTGCTGCCACCTGCTGGTGAAGAACTGTCAGTGGGCTTCATACACCAATCACTATAAGGATGTTATTAAAATATAACCTTGATGATGTAAACTACACACACACACACAAAACAGAAAAACAAAACAAAAAACCCTCCTACATGAATATTAAAGGGGTTTGAAAGATGTCAAGGACTTGTTTTACTGAATGGAAACTTATTACTGCTGACATCATGTGGGCAGAATCTGAAGCTCTGTGATGTAATTTGTTCATGTTTAACCTGTTTGTGTATTATACGTATTTCAGCTTCATCCAGTGGTTCAACGTCATGCATTTTTCTCTAATAAAAGAATCAGACAAGTTACTGAAAACCTGTTGTACTCTAAAAGCCAACAATGGGACACAGGTATTCGTCATGTATTTAGTCTCCGTGATACTGCAGGTTGACAGTATCAGTTTCAGAGGTCATGTGAACTCATACCTCTGATGTCACACATATTTGCTTCAGGTGATGCTGCCTCAGTAACTCAGTAGATTCAATAACACATCCAAGATGAACAAGATTTCTTTAAGCTTATCAGAAAAAGGATATGAGCAGAGATCTCGCTGAAACAGACCTCAGGTGTCAAGTCCAGCAGGGAGACAGAAATCCACTGACGACCAGGTGAGCATGCATATTTAAAGAAACAAACCTGATGTCAGACTGATGCCATCTGTTACTCTGTGACTCTGAGCTCTGGACTCAGACTAAGACAACACGACTGCATCATGTCTGGATGTGTGTTGACTCATCAGGAATAAAAACATACCAGAAAACTGAAGAATACCTGAGGGCCTCATTGTAGCTCGCCTGGTCCCTTTACCTGAGTAATATCCCCCCTCACAATGCTCAAACACAGAGCCTCCTTTCATCAACCAGGTTTGTATATGTTGCAAAGAAGCTGCACAGAAGTGACATTTGATTTTTTTTCTTCGAAAAATGATCATTAATTGAGTAGGAACTAATGTCACATGAATTATTACTACTGAGATTGAATGTGATGGGCTTCATATTTTCATATATTCTTGTATGTTGATTCATCTTAAAGAGTGTGAAGACGACACTGAGATGAACAGCAAATGTAAAGTTTTATGAAAGCACTTAAAACTGAAATAAATATTTACCTTTTCATTGCGTGCAGTTTTCACTTTCTGTGAGCTGCTTTTTAAGGAAAGAAAACTGTGGTATGACACGCAGCTAAATGCTGCTCTTAGATAAAATGTGTGTTCTTTGTGGGCAGTTTATTTTCATCATCATCACTGTGACAAAGCTGTCACAACAAAACAGTTCCGATCTGTGAAAGAGATTAAACATTTGTTTGTTTTCAGAGATAAGACCCGCAGGCACAGACTGGTACGCTGATTCTGCATCAGAAAAAAACCCACCTCTTTTGAATCTGAACGCAGGACTCTGACAGACTCTTAAAGTTTCATGGGTCTGTGCGGTCATTAACTGGATATTTGTTAAATCAGAATCAACTAAAATTGTATGCAAACCCGTTCAGTACATTTGAAAGAGGGTACTTTTAAGAGGAGGAAACATATATTTAAAATAAATTAAAAATAAATATAAATAAATAAATAAATATAGTATATACAAGACTGTATATGAGTGAGAATACAAACATACGGTTGGAGCACTGTGATTTAATCCTTAGAATGTTGCACAGTTACAAAGAAAATATTGCACAGTTGAATGTTGTGTTTTCCCAGCGATGAATTCCCCGATTGTATTTATTAATGCAACAGCCCTGGCATATGTGCTGTTTCTCAGTGTGTTTGTTTTGGCTTTAATGGTCCTGTACCACCTTCCTGATGCTAACAGCTGTGACAGGTGATGGGTGGGATGTGTCCTTCAGGATGCTGCAGGCTTTCCTGTGGCAGCAGGACCCCTACAGCACCTCCAGGGAGAGAAGAGAACAGCCAATGATCCTCTTTGCTGAAGATGTTTTTAAGACTACAGACCTGTCTCAGGTTGTCCTTCATATCATATCTAATCTTCATCCATGAACAAAGTCGTCTTATTTTGCCAAGAAGCAGCAAAAGAAATATATTTTTCCTAAAAAATGAATGACCAATATCAATATTGATCAATAAGTATTTTAGTCATACTCATGAAATCACAAACATACTGAGCTTGATTGTGATTTTCTCCTCCTGGACTGTGTCACACTCCCCTGACAGATGACTCTCGATGACTCAATGAACAACTGAAATGTGTAAACACTGTCTAATTACGTCCCCATGGAGGTTAGCAGTTCTTTCCATTTAAAGAAAACAAACTGCATAGAAACAGCTGCTGTGTGAAAAGACCTGCATGACTGATGACTTAGACTGAATGATTCCCATGAAAAGTTTCCGAATATAATAAATTGAAACTAAGCACTTATGAATCAACATGTAGCATGAAGCATCAGAAAAGATACATTTTCAAATACATTGACTTACTGACATGTGATTAGCTGATTAAATATTTCCATTAACAAACAGTTGAACAGGTGGCAATGTTGGTGGTTAAATTCCAGCCTGCGTGTCAAATATCTTTGGCCAAGATCATACCCCAATGTGTGTGCGTGTTAGATAGAAAGAGCAAAGAAAAGTGCTTGTGTGAATGGGTCAATGAGGCAAGTTGTGTAAAGCGCTGTGGGTGAACATAGAAGTAGAAAAGTGCTATATAAGAACCAATCCATTTAGACAACTGACGAACTGAAACAAATGAGTGTGCTGTGCAACACCACAACAAACATCATTTTCTTTCTTTTCATTCATTCATTCATTATTAATCTTTTCATTAACTGCACAAATAGTGCTGGTCATAGCTGCTGGCTAACTGGGTAAGGCTGTCATGGGTCTGTAGCTCTGTCACCGTTTTAGGGAACATATTTAGTTTAAGTAAGTTACAGGGCTTTTCCTGCCTTTCTGGAGGGATTATATTTCACTAAAAGTATCTAATATGCATATCACATAATTATGGATTAATATAATTAAGATATTAAAAACATTGTATGCAGTAAAATACACTAAGAAACAGATTTCATATATATACATACATATATATGTATATATATGCACAGATGAAAATGAATCAATTAATGTATCATACTGTGTTAACTGCAGCGTAGACATGCATGTGTGTCTGTGTGCTCCCTAAGGTGAGTGTGCTGAGCTTGATGATACTTCGCATAAACATTACATAGGGCACTGTGAGTGGCAGCATCTATATAACTTATACAGATACTGTATACATCTGTGCTTTTCACAGTGCAGTTGAGCAAAAAATGAAATGTCAGATTAAAATGATGAGTCACAACATGTCCAAACTTTATACTATAATGATTGTATTATAGATGTGTCTTTCTGTGTTCCCTGTGTGCTATAGGTTTTGTAAACAGATAGAAGAAATCAAAGTTACATGCAGCAGTTAAAGTGACCCAGAATGATCCTAAAATCAGTCGTTAGAGCTCTTCGGTGTCACTAGATGGCAGCACCAGCCTGTGCTTTAAGCTGTGGTTAGTGCTTTTTACTGTCTGTGGATGCTGCTGGAATGCAATTACTTATAGTTAGCTGTGAACTGACTAATTATGCATATAATTAAAGTGACTGGAAAGATCCTGGTGATTCTGGTAACTCAACTTGAGCATAGCACTTAGTATATCAGTCTTTCTCTGAGCATTTGCTTTTGCAGCATAATCTGATCCCGATTTTGACTGAATGGAAAGTGAGATCATATCAGACTGAATGAGTACAGACAGCACATATGTCCTTACTGTCCTGTGCAAAGACAACCGCAGATATCAACAACACTGTAACTAAGATGCACATGCAAACTCTTATCTACTGATGGAGAAGTTTTTAGTTTAAACAGCATCTAAAGTCTCACATAATTCATTTCCTTAAATCAAAACTCATTAACCACATCCACACTTTGTTCTTAAGCTTTTGTTTATCTGCACTGAAGAGACACGTGTGCATGGGTTAGCAACAACGGTTCACATTTTCCATCAGACATCTTCATGAAACCCACAGAACCACACGAGAACAACAAGTCCAACCAGAGTCCTGCAGAGAATACAGATCACTGCAGTGGAGACAACAGCAGGGTTACTGAGTATGCTAAATACATTACTTTACATGTATATATTAGACATTATATATTATATATTAGATAGTATTGTTATTTATTGTTCATATAACATGTATTATAGAAATACATGTAGCTGTAATGGCTATACTGAGACACTGAAGGACAGGGTGATGAAAATATATATGTATCTTTTTTCTTTAAAGTCGTTAAAGAAGTTGAGCTTTTATTTTACCCAAAAAATTAATTTCTCTTTGAGTTTTTGGTCCCTCAGTAGGTGTTGACTTGAATGTATTGAAAAGATCAAAGACAATATATACAGATCTTATTTGTAATGAATGTCCTCAGGTCACGTGGAACAGCAGCTGGATTCCAGCGGTTGGACTTGTAGATTACTTCAGCGAGGAGTAGGCGACGACTCTGAAAAGTTCAAACAACATGGGACCAGTCACAGTTAAAATAATGCACCAATTCACTACAAAAAAAAAAAAAAAATCTATATCATCTGTGTCACAACATTTAAACTTCCTCCATTAGTTTCACATTAAATGTCTTGCAACCAAACTGTCACAAACAAGCTCTTAATGTGAAGGAGACCAACGAGGAAGTGTTCAGTTTGGAGGTTTTAGCAGAAAAGTCTCACCTGTGCTGGGTCTGTGACTCGGAGCATAGTTGTTATTATAAACACAGGTTTGATTTAGTTGGATTTTGCTTTAAATACTCTTGATAAAATCGAAGAAGCACTCTATTACTTTAAGATTGTGCCATCAGTTCCCAAACATCAGTCCAAGGTCTTTCAGCATCATTAAAATAATCAGTGTGGCTGTTTGCCCAGGTTTTACAATATAGTTTGATGTTCTGGCATCCACATCTCAGATCATTTATGAGGTTATTTGAGTTGTTTTTGGTTTTATTGACTTTCCATTTTTCCTCTTTCTTATATATATATATATATATATATATATATATATATATATATATATATATACATATATATATATCGACATACAAGAAACATACATAATATATTAATATTCAAAGCTTTTCTCATCTTGCTCTGCTCGGAGTTTTATTTTTATTTTCTGTCCCAGTGTTGTGTTTCCTGTTTTATTTTGTTAGGGCTCTCGACTCATGTACATCATGTTTAATTTAACATCCTCTGTCACTATATGCCCTAATTTGTTCCTGCTGTGTTTTCCACCTGTTCAATCACCTGCTGTGTATTTATTGTCTGTGTCCCACTGCTTTCATGTCAAGTCATCCCTTTTACTGTCACAGCTGTCTGCTCCTTGTTCTGAGTTTCCCCTAGAAGTCTTTTTCTGTGGTTTGCTTTAAACTTGCTGAATAACCAACAATAAAAGCTTTTTTGTTTCACCTTGTAGTCCTCAGTTCTCTATTTAAGTCCATAAATTGCTTAGTACAGTGTGACACAAGAAAAAGGGATATCTCAAAATCTCAAAACCTCAAACACAGTTAATCATTAATACATTGCTGTGTGGTTTATATCACTCACTATGACATCTTCATAGTGGGAATGATTTTCTTTTCCTAAAGTGTTCATATATTTGAAGTCAATGGGCTGCCTTGTACACCAACATGACCAGGAGACTGGAAACATTTACATCATTATAATTTCGACTACCAATTTTTTTTGGTCCTCTCATTTTCTCTGGATATTTGTAATATGGACAACGCTGGTATTTCTGACCATTTTTCGGTCATGTTTGATGTTGAGCTATGTGCAATTGAATTAAATTCTGAATGCTGCAGCTTGCCTTCTTACTGGAGCTAGAAAATTTGATCCTATCACTCCAAACCCAAACACCAACACTTTGTAACATATTATACACTATTTGAGGAGTGCAGGGAGGTCCTACTTCTCTGACATCATCACCAAAAACAGTCATAATGCTCGAGTCTTATTTTCTACAGTTGACAGGCTAACAAACCCTCCTGTGTCAGTGGCAGCTGAACTTCAATCGGCCTGCAATGACTTCAAATTCTTCACAGAAAAAATGAAAAAAAGAAAGTGGTTCATCAACAGCAGATCCAGGATATGTACTGTGTCCACCGAAAAACAGTTTAAACACCATGAAACAGTTTCACTCTATAAACAGCAAGGACCTGGAGGACATCTTAGGTCAACTGAACTCCTCCTCTTACTGTTTAGATGTCCTGCCAACAAGTTTTTTCAAAAAGGTCACAAAGACTTTGGAGTCAGACCTGTTACAGATCGTCAACTTTTCTTTAATATCAGGTGTGTTTCCAGAACCACTAAAAACTGCTGTAATTAAACCTATACTGAAAAAGGACAATCTTGACAAGACACAAATGAATAACTACAGGCCGATCTCAAATCTCCCATTTTTAAGTAAGATCATTGAAAAAGCAGTTTCTCAACAGCTCAATTACTTCTTAAAACAGAATAACTGCTATGATGCCTTCCAGTCAGGTTTTAGACAGAACCACAGCACTGAAACCGCTCTGACCAAAGTGTTTAATGACATATGTCTGAATACAGACAGTGGAAAAATGTCAGTCTTAGTTTTACTGGATCTCAGTGCAGCATTTGATACAGTTGACCACAACATATTACTCAAACGACTGGAGAACTGGGCAGGTCTTTCAGGAACTGTACTAAACTGGTTCAAAACATACTTGGAAAACAGGAAATACTTTGTATCAATAGGTAACTTCACATCTGAGCAGACAAGTATCAAGTATCACAGACAAGTATTCTTTGCAATGATGGTTAGCATGAAGGTAATGAATGAATTAGAAATTTTTGTGACGTTCCAATAAAAAGACGAATTGTAAAATAGATAGACAGATGATCAAATAGCATCTCAATTACAACAAATATCGTCCTTGTGAAGGACAAAAACACTTGTTCTGAACCACGATGGAGACAAAGAAGAGCAGCTGTACCTCTGCTCTTTGATCTGTTTTCCTTGTCTTTGATGGTGATTTGTTCATAACTGACGTCTCCAGTTTGCTCTAATGAGTAGACTGCAGCTGGATCACACTCTGCACAATAAAACACACAAAGAAGACATCAGTGCAGTTCTACAGTCATACTGGCACTTACCAGTACATTTAATGTGACACAAAAAGTATTTCAATTATTTACACTTCTTTCTTATGTTGCATGAACAGTAATAAGACAGAGAAACATCTGTTTAATGCTGCTGCAGCAAACATCAAACAAAATGTTAAATATTTGTCTGAAACCATTGGAATTTATAGGTATATTATAATTTACATAGTATTTGACCGTTTTTTACTGTCATGAAAGAAGAAAACAGAACAGAAACTGAAGGCTGTGTTTAAAACAAACAACTGATCACAGCACTCTTTTCTTGAAAACATGCTAAAATCATGGGATGCTTGTACGTTACCCTAACTGCAAAATTTTTACCTGAGCTGCACTTCTTCTTTGCAGATATTTACATGTCTTATAACTGTTGGTGCAAATAGTGATTTTCTATGCAAATGGAATAATGTAATGTCTACACCCAAACATGATGAACGATATTAGTCAAGACTTCTGCCATAACTTCACATGATGCATCTTCCATGATGCACAGAAAAGATGAAAAGTCTGAAGGCGATGGCCTTACAAGCATGAACGAACAAATAACTTGGTGTCTCTGCTTCAAGTGTTGCAGGAGCTTTCAGTTCTATAGATGAGAGTGGAAATGTAATTAAAGCCGAGGCATGAATGCACACAGCTTTATGAATCTGATGAAAGAAACGTGTCTGCATCCCGTGAAAAAACTGTGATGATCTCACACTGACTTCAGCCCTGTTTAAATAAAGATGCTTTGCTCAACAGTAATTATTAAACAGTGTCACACTCATGCAGACAGCAATCTCAACACCTCCTGGACTCTCTTTCTCATTTTTTTATCTATGATGAAAACAAAGAAGCGCAGCTGTACCTCTTTTCTTTGATTTTCTTTTCTTCTCTATGATGATAATTTGTCCATAACTGACGTCTTCAGTTCTCACTGCTGAGTAGACTGCAGCAGGTTCAGTCTCTGCACAATAAAACACACACAGAGGACATCACTGCAGACAGTGCAGTCATTTAAGTACTGCTGTTAATATTTTGATTATGATGCAAAATTATTTGATCCCCTTCTTTTGTCTCCAGTATTCAAATTTAAATTGGACATAATGAAAAACTAAATTTCTTATATCAGCAACTAGCAGTGAAACAGCTGCTTTAGGGAGGACCTAACTGTGCAGATGATGCAGGCACCTTACCCCAGGTACAAATAAGACAGGATACAAGAACCGAACAGTTTTTTTCATACAGAAATGTCTTGTTTTGAAACTGAAGACAGAGCTGAACCCCCCGCCCCCCAAAGGATTAAAAGTAGGCCATTTGGGTAGTGCAAGCATGCAGCTTCTGCAATCTATGGCCCACAATCATCAAAACAGGTCTGTGGTCCCTACAATAACCAGAACACTTTGTGATGTTACGCCTCTGGTAATGTTGTGTTGATCTTTGTCTTGTAATAGCAGGTCCTGTCTCCTTATCTCTGCCTTCCTGTCAGTGACCTGAAAAACAATCAGTTTATCATCTAGAAGTATGTCTCAACTCTTTGAAAGCATCTCAAGGACAAATAATGTTGTAGGATAAGCTACTACTGACAAAGCCAGGCAAAAAATGTCTTATTTGGACAGTATAGGCTAGAGTCTTCCACTGAACTGGAGGTTTTATCAATCACTGTTGGCATACGGCTTGATGCCATTCATATAGAAGAGGTAGTTCAGATTTGCTCCTTTCCTTAGTCAGGATCTGTGGCCAGTCTTGTTGATAATCACACAAAGTTATAACAGCAGTGTGGACAGGGCACCTTGGGAAATCCCGCATTTGATGGTGACTGATATTGGCTTGATTTCGGCTCCATTGTTGTTTGTCACTGAAAGTAAAGGGCAGTATATGACTCCAGTTATTGCTATTGCTTGCTCATGTTCAAGGTAGGCTGGGCTTGATTAGCCTGGGGACCCTTACTGGATCTAGACATCCTGGGGGGGAGTCAAACCCCTGACCTGAAGTTCCAAAGGTGAATATGGTATCCAACTGCTATATATGCTTACTCTGTGAATGAAGTAAGACTAAAATTTTAAGCTGAAAAGAGAGAAACCCTGAAATCTCCTCACCTTTAAGTTTCCTGTTAACAAGTCGTCTCACCAGCAGAACCAGTACCACCAGTAAAGTCACAATACAGACTGATCCAACAAATGACAACGCAAATAGAACTGGAGGAGAGAATGATGGAAGAAGAGAAGTAGAAAGAGGAGGAGGTGTGGATGTAGGTGGAGGTGTGGATGTAGGTGGAGGTGTGGTGGTGGGTTTGTCTAAAATAAAGCAAACACAGTCATTAAGTTGTCGTCACATTGTGAATGTTGAAACCTGCAGAAACACAGACAGGTGAGTGTGTCACCTGTGACAGTGATCCAGCTGGATGGAGACTCTCCATGACCGCTGATGTCACACTTGTAGAGGCCTTCATCAGACCTGGAAACATGCTGGATGGTCATGTGACCTGTAGGCTGCTTCCTGATGAGGGAGCCATCTTTATAGAAAGCAGCTGGGAGGTTGGAGGGAGTGGTCTTTGTTTTACAGAGCAGAGTGACGTCATCTCCCTCCATCACAGGGAGGACAGGACTCTGCAGGATCACTGATCCACCTCAACACAGAGACAAACTACAGCATTTCATCCATTTACACACAGCTTCATCAACACTAACTCCACACACTCAGCTTACCAGTGACTGTCAGGTTAACCATGTTACTGATGGGACCCTCTCTGGACTCACACCAGTAAACTCCACTGTCAACTGTGTCAGTGTAACTGATGTTACAGAAAGAACCAGCTGGTTTTCCCCAACCAGGTCCACACTCAGTACTGATGTCTTGACTTGTGTTTCTCCTCAGAGTCCATCCAGCAGAGCTTTGAACGTCTTCACAGCTCAGAGACACAAACCCGTTTTCAAACAACTGAGAGCTGCTGGGACTCACAGTCAGATGAGCTGTGAGAGAATTTATTACACTCACTGTTATTGTATCATGTGTAGAATGTTCACATTCTTGTACTTCGTGTGAATATTTCATTAGTAATATAGCAAAAAAATATAGAAACACACACGCACTGAAAATGTTACTGTTTTCCAAGAGGTTTACTTACCTTGTGTTGATCTGCTGATGAGCAAAGATGTCTGCACTGCAGAGAAATGAGTCTGTTAGTTTTAACTCTGGTTAAGATCAGATACCATATTTTAAAAAGGAAGTAGCTACTATGACAGCTTGTGCAGAACAAATTAGACCATATTTGGCAAATTTGGACAAGCAGGTAGAACCAATGAGTTTTTCTGGGATTTGCTAGGTAGCTCAGTTAACAAGATGCATTCATAATTCACAATAGCTATTTCCCCCTTGGATGTCAGTTAATCGTTTTAATCTTTTTTTTTCCTCCTTTCTGAAATGTGTGGGTTCTGTTATATTTCAGGCGATTCATTTTCCATTAAAGCTGCTTTCTTGTCGGATATTGTTGTGACTAATAAGAATAAGAATAAGAATAAGAACAACTTTATTTATCCAGAGGGAAATTCTTTTGTCATGTACATGCTCAAAGCAGCAGGAGAGACAGAGGAACAGATGAAATAGATATAAGATATACAATATATACAATAAGAATAGTGTACAGTAATATACAGTAGGATAGAGTTATCCGATACTATGTCTTGCACTAACAAAGTAATATACATAACTATATCCTGGTGAATAAATAACTTAACTATCAGTGCAGGCGATTCTAGAAAGTGACAAAGTATTGTGCAATAGAATAAAGGGAGTAGTAGCGTATGATGGGGGATGAAACAAATATTCAATAAGTACTGTTGGGTAATATTACACGGTCTGGGAGGGAACAGAATAACACTGGTAATAGTCTCAGGAGAATCACCTACAGAGTGAGGAAGAGTTAAACAGTCTTATTGCCACCGGTACAAAGGATTTACTGTGGCGGTCAGTTCTGCATTTCGGGGCAATGAGTCTTTTGCTGCGTTTGCTCCAATGGTCCATCATGGGGGCGTGCATGGGGTGGGAGGGGTTGTCCATGATAGAAAGAAGCTTTTTTAGCATTCTCCTCTCGGACACCTCCAGGTTCTCAAGTCTGACACCCAGAACAGAACCAGCCTTTCTAATCAGTGTGTTCAGCCTGTTGGCATCAGCTGTCTTCACCCCACTTCCCCAGCACACAGCTGCAAAGAACACGACGCTCTCCAACACCGAGTGATAGAACATGGTCAGCATTTTCCTACCAACATTGAAGGACCTGAGTCGCCTCAGTAGGAAAAGCCGACTCTGTCCTTTTTTGAAGATAGCATTGGTGTTCTTGGTCCAGTCCAGTTTACAGTCCAGGAGTGTGGGTTAAATAAAATAGATATCAGGCCAATAGCCACAACCCCTGAATCCTGTTCAAAATCTTTAACTCTGTGATCAATCCTTGTCCTGGAATGTCGGTTTTGGCCTCCCCAGCTCTCTATGAGCAAGTTTTAAATCATTTTACAAGAAAAATTTTATTGTCAAGGGCATCACTTTTACACCCTTCTGTGGTGAACCTTCTTCCTACTTTAGGATGAATGTCGACTTTTTATCAGTTTGAGCCAATTTCACTGTCCACCCTCAAGAGAGTAATTGAACAGCTGAGAAGTTCGAATTCTGTACATGACATTCTCCCTTCCTGCATTTTAAGGATGGTTTTGATGGAATTGGGCCTTACATTCTATCTTGGATGAACCTATCATTACTAGTGGGCTATATCCCGACTGCCTTTAAACATGCAATAGTGCAACCTGTTCCAAAAAAGAGCAGCCAGAATGATCCTGCAAACTATAGACTGATCTCCAAACTCCTGTTCTTATCTAAAGTATTAGAGAAAATTGTCTTATTGCAACTACAGGCCTACTTAAGCACAAATAGTATTAGTGACAAATTTCAGTCTGGCTTTAAACCACGCCACAGTACTGAAACGGCTCTGCAGAGGGTCTTTAACGATCTTCTTTTAATTGCTGACTCAGGTCACCCCGCTGTTTTAATTTTATTGGATTTGTCCTCAGCTTTCGATATGGTGGACCATGATATTATTTTAAAGAGGCTGTAACATGCTGTAGGCATTAAGGGTTCTGTCTTTAACTAGTTTAAATCCTCTCTCTCTTTTTCTGTGATGATGGGATGTTACTCGTCCACCGTGGCCCCTCTTTGTTGTGGTGTGCCCCACCTTCTCTGAACAGAGGCCTGATATCTATTTTATTTAACCCACACTCCTGGTTTAATTAGTGCTTCCCATCTGACAGTACGAGTACTAATGCTTGTTTTTGTACTTTGTTAATGTTTTATAACAATCACTATTGCATTACTGTGAAGCACTTTGGTGTGCTTTTGGTTTTAAATGTACTATGTAAATAAAATTGTATTGTATTGTATCTTAACCCAAAGGAAGGCATCTGTGCATCCTGCTTAAATCCATGAAAACATCTCTGTGCAGTTTGGACATCCTCCAAATGTTTCCAGGGTTTGGCTTATAGTTCTTCTACAGATCATCACATTCAAAAGAAAAGTTTTAACCAGTTTAATGTTTAGTGTTTTGTTTTACAGGTGACCTTTTCTGGTCATTTCCACTTTAATTTCATCCTGAGAGCTCTTTTCTTCTTTCTTGAGGTTTATGCCTTTCATACCTCAAATGTGTGAAAAAGATATAATAACAGCAACAAAAAACCCACAAAAGAACATGTTATTCATCTGTAGCTACAAAGTTTATACACCAGCTTTTAAACTACTCAATATTTTCTTTGCACATTTGATCTTAATGTGATGACAGAAACTTTTGGAACTTTTGTTGAGATAAGCTTCTTGCTCAGATTTGTTTCATCAGATTTGGACTTTTGTTTTAACATTGAATTAACAATTAAACTGGTAAAAATGTATTTCCATTCAAGTTTGGTCATCACAATTGTTTTCCTTATGTTGAAACTCACATTTTATAGTTTAATTTGTCTTGCAAAATTAAAGTCTACAACTTTGAAAGTAAAAGGTTACTGTCCTTTTTGTACAACTTCGACATTAGTAATGTAATTTTTATAATATAGACAAAAGTCTGTACTTACAAAGCAGGAAAAGCAGAGTGGTTTGTCCCATCGTATCATTAAGTCACATGAGGTTCAGACTGCTTCTTACAACAGTTTAGCCCACCTCCTTCCTCTTTGAGCGTTACAGTGTAGTGTGGTTTTCTCTCACCACTACTTGAGGTGCACAGCGGAAAAATGATAAGAAAATTGGTACAGTTTTTAAGAATGTCGATAATTTATAGGAAAGACTAAGAATCTGAACCACTGAGAGAAAAGGAGAAAAGAGGGAGATGCAATTAATGAAAGCAAGTAAGTGAAAGTCTAAGTGATTTAGCAGATTCAGCTGTCATTTAGGCCCTTAAGTCGGGTTGTTAGTCAGGCAGCACTTCTTGAAAACCTAGTGGATCCACACTAAGCAATATTCTTGACTACTCTTTGAGTCCTGTATTCCAGTTTCCTGCTTTCAGACTCTGCCTAAACTCGGAACTTAAAAAAGAAAATGTATTTTACATGCTAAAAAACATTTGTTTTAAGGCTCCTTCCTTCAGTTTTACTTCTTGTTTACATCTTTGAAATACCTTTAGTAAAAAGTCTGCCAGAAACAGTTTTATGTACCTTTTGCCACCATGTATGGAACAGTTTAAGATCAAATTGTAGTGCATTTAGGCAAATATATTTGTTATGGCTGTCACGGGGTAACTGTGCCCTCTAGAGGACTAATACTGCACATGGCCCAAAACATGCTAGAATGTCATTTTCTATTTCCATTTTCGTTTTATTGTATTATTTAGCCACCAAAATAGAGTTGTTGATTTAGTTCTGAGAGTCAGGCTAATGCTGCTGTACCTGCACCATTCCTTCATCAGTTTTACAAGTCACAAGCAGGTTAAATAAGTCCATATTTCTGGTCATTCTCCTAAGCACTTTCTAAGTAATCATTTTGACACTCTAAAATAATTAAACTAATGATGGCCGATATGACACAGATACAAGCTTCAAGCTCAAAGTAAAACTTTCCCTGAACCATTCAAACCTTGCTTCAGTGAGAAACACACACACACATGACCAATAACGTCACTTCGGTTCCTCCCCTGCCTGCATGTTGTTGTTATGTAGTGTCAAAGTCTGTTCTCTGTGCCATGGACTTAACATCTCTTCTCTGCTTTTCCTTTACGACATATCTTTTTGGATTTGCTTCTGCTCTCGATGGTAAGCTGAACAGCACAAATATGTAAATAAGTTTAAAAAAATTATATAGAAAGATGTTAAGACCAGTAAAACCAAAGGTCAAATAATTGCTTGAGGAAAAGTCTTTGAATAAGTTATTTGTGCTTCTTTCCTCTCTCCTTTTGTAATGTATCTTTGCTTGATGACGTGAAATGCTTTTTTTTACAGCTGATATTGTTTTCTATTTTATTAAGTGCTAGTAGTGTCTGCCCATTATTGTCATGATTTTTTACCTCTGCTACTTTCGACTTCTTCTACTGGATTGACAGAAATAACAAGTCTTTCCTGTTTGGGTTTCCCCCTTCTGTAAACAAGAAACCTGTGTTTTGTTAGTGCACGCTAAGCAAGCATTTTGATCCGCTCCAAAGTAGACTTGGCAACTGATATGATAATAATGTAATTTTAAAGGATTGTGTCAAAGGCTCAAGTGACAATAATGCACTTTGCATATACTTTTTCTTTCTTTTCTGTTTGACGTAGAACGAAAACAAGTAGTAGAAGCTGGAGATAATGCACTACTGAAGTGTCGTGATTCCAGTATTGGCAAAGTGGAAAAGTTATCATGGATCAGGAGAGATCTGGGAACAAATATGCATGTGTTCTTTTACCGAGAGAATCGCCTCTATGAAAACATCCAGCATCCATCCTTTCGTGGCCGAGTGAAGCTGAGTGACCCACAAATTAAACATGGAAACGTGTCCCTTATTCTCTACAACACCACCACTAATGACACTGGAACATATGAGTGTTATGTGATAGGCAGTCACGCTGAACGCCGTAAGAGAGCAGTTTCTGAAGCCCAGCATGTAGTGCAGCTGAAAGTTAAATCTATAAGTACGTTTGCAGAGTTCTTGATCTTCTTTTTGTATCTCAAAGGCATCTTAAGCCTATGTTAGATAAAATCTACAAAATGAACCTTGTTTAATTTTGTTTGCTTTAAATAAAGCAAAACCCCCAAAATTGTCATATCTTGGAATCCCATTGAGAGAACCCACATTGTAAGAAAAACAGAAGCTTCTGTTTATATGATTTTAAATTGTTCCTTTTTTTTTTAAAGTATCTTGTGAAGTGTTTTTAATGTAAATTCAGTGATAATGTTACAATTTACAAACAAAATAGAAACAAAGTGCAAAGGTATCTAATTATCTTTCACTACTTCTCTTATTAATTGATAATGATAGTAGATAATGTCTGACAGCAGTTTGAAGAGGAAATGGATTCTGTTCTGTTCTTCACTCATCACCTACCTGACAGCTGACACCTCACACCTGTTTCTCACCTGCAGGTCAGACAGGAGGACACACAGAGGATGGATCTGTTGGACTGATCATTGGTGTGGTAGTTGCTGTTGTCCTTATTGTTGTTGGTGTTGTTTTTTTGATCTACAGAAAACGTAAACAAGAAAATGTTGGTTCATACTAGCTTCCACTTGAACTGCAGAATGTTTGAAATGTGAGTCTCCCGCTGTTTCCACTTTTCAGTTTTGGCAATCAGTGCTGGAACAGACACTGAATGGCATTATTATGAAATGTTTCTTCTTTTTTTTTCTTGAAGGACTAAACAAAACTGGAAACATCACAGTGAAGATGACAGAGGAGCAGTTTGAAGAGGAAATGGATTCTGTTCTGTTCTTCACTCATCACCTACCTGACAGCTGACACCTCACACCTGTTTCTCAAGTGTGCTAATGTGCACTGATGTTCTTACAGCCAACTAAGAGGAAAAAGCAAATCTTTATTGTCTCGGTTATCACCAACAGTACTTAGTGGTGGAATAAGTTTCTCCCTGGCTGTCATTCTTCCCCTGATGTGACTGTCTTTCTGCATGATGTGTAAGTAATGTTGTCTTGTAAGCTTTTCATTCTGAGAAATTAAAAGCTAATAACAGTTTTGTACATTGGATTGTGGTGTACTATGACTTTCTTGCTGCTATCAATGAAACAAAAAATGAATCCTGCAACAACCTATTTTATGTGGATTATGTGTTTTTATTGTTTACTAGCCATGGTTATTTTCTACAGAAGTGAATATAAAAGCCTTTGTTCCTCTTGGCTCATTTATTCTCTCTGGTCTGCTGTTGGAGAGTTCATGTTAATGCAGATCTAATTCCACTGGAATCTTGAAGTTCCAGTCCCAGAGAAACCACAAGCACTGAATAGGTTCCTATAATTAAGAATGGGGAAACATCCATTGCTCGAAGAGGTTGGATGTTTCCAATCACTGATTGATTGGAATTTCAAATGCATTTTTAAAAGTTCCACTATTATCTACTTTCATGTCCTCATTCCTTTATGAGTCTTATTGAATGCAAAGTTAAAGTCATTTGTTGGATTGTAACTTTAATTGACAGTGGGTAAATCCAGGGAATATCCTTGGTTACTGTTAACAACTTATTATAAATTAAAAGAAGGAGGGAAAATAAAATGGACAACTTTTATGACATTTTTCTGCTCTTACGTTGAGTTCGATGAGGCAAAAATGTTGACTGACAGGAGGAGTGACAGGGAATGTTGGCAAGTCTAAAGAAAAAAACACAAACATTCATTAGCAGTAAAACAGACACACACACCTGACTATGACTGGAACTTAGTCTTAGTCACATCTTTTACATTACTAAAGGTAAAGTCACCTTTTTTGTCTCTATGTCTTGCAATGGGAATAGAGAGAGTCCAGAGGAGTACAGAGCTGCTCAGATTTACCAGGACTGTTTAACACTTTATAGACATTACATTGCATAAAGAAAACACTTTACTTTGCTTAACCTGTAAAACATGTGCCAAGTCAGATCTATCCATCTTTGATGTTTTTATAGAAGATGTTGAAATGTCAGCACTTCTCATTTATGTCCCTTTATTTGTATGATTTGCGGTGCTCAGACTTAACATGTAATGCGTAGGCGTGCTCCTACTGCCCTCCTCTCTCACTGGGTCAGCAAATATCAGCTGTTATATATATTATAGCAGTAAAGTAACACAGAGATTCAAATGTCACTATCACAGGGGTCACAGGGACACAAAACCAAAACAAAACAACACACAGGGAGCATGAGTCCAAACAGAGTCCAGAAACATAGGAAAATAGTTCAAAACAAAAACGCTGGAGTCCAGGAAAGCAGTCCAAAGAAATCAAAATTCCAGCAGCAGGAGCCCAAAACTCAAACTGAGGAGCTCGGTAAACCATGAGTCCAGAAACAGTTTAGGGGGCGGCATAACAGTCCATAGTTCAATATTTCGGGGGCTGACCACATGAAAAGTAGCAGCGGGGCCGACTCAACAAGTCCAGAAGCCGGACGCGCGCAAGACAGTGGCGGTGACTGACGGGCGCCGGGTGTACTGGTCGAGGCTTGTTGGGTGTAGGACCAGACGGGGCAGGACCAGATGGTGGCGTAGCAGCAGCAGGCGACGCAGCGGATGGTGGAACAGGTGGCGGCTGAATCTCCTGAGCCGTGAGCGGAGACGACCAGGTGCTGGCCGGGCTCGGCAGCGGAGATGAGCAGGTCCAGACACTTTTTTCCCCCCAAGCTACTAAGACCATATGCACAGAGCATGCGCTGGAATTTGAATTTGCAATGCTCCCATGGCCCTCAGTGTATGAACAACAATGAAGAACTTAAAGATAAAAAGATCAAAATAAATGGTTTGGTATGGCTGTGGGGCAGGGGGCTCAGAGGGAAGAGGTGAATGCAGGTCTGGAGTTTGTGTGTGTGTGACAGTCGAGAGGGACAGAGCAGGGATAGCCTAAAGACAGGAGAGGGGAGGTGCACCATAGGCCTTGAACGCAGCTATGGACGTGTGCGCTGGAGAGCAGCAGCATGTGGAGCAACTTTAAAGGTATGAAAAGTGATTACATTTTTTTTAAGTTTCTTATATCTTATGTCTTAAGGTTTTTGTTGAATAGGAAAAGTCCACCAAAAATCTAAGTTTCAGCATTTTCTGTCTGAATGTAAGTTAGTTATTTCACAATGAATGCTAATATTGGTTAGCTAGTTGATAATTTGGAAATATGTTTTAGCCAAGTATAGCCGAATAAGCCAACAACATATAAATTAGACCATTAGAACTGACTTAGCTTAAAAATCAAGGTACGTTTGATCAAACTTGTTCTTTGACAACCAAAGTTTCAATATTTTAGGGGATTTCAACTTTCTATGCTTTTATGATTCTAAAATTAAAAAAACTTTATTAGCAGCCTCAGGTTTTTCATGTGCAAGCTAGGAATGAGGATTAGTTTGTTAATTAAGAGGTGCTAGTCAAACAGAAAAAATTAGCTTGACTTCATATACAGGTCTATTATGATATTTGTTTTATTTATTTATTATGTCACGCATATGTCACAAAAATTTGATCTGCAAAATACAGATTCCTCAAGCGATGAGAGTGAGTCAGCGGCTGTTTAATATGGACATTAAACAATAAGAGATCCAACATGTCCTCTGATCTGGACCGACAGCACTGATCACAGTGAGGATTACAGAGTCTGTTACACGTACTACTCGTTCTGTGGTGAAGGAAATGCGTCTATATTAGAAGGACCAGACCTGATACTTCCATTCTTCTAGTTATCTCCAAACACCTTCTTGTCCCATTTACGTCTCTGTTCTAGTGTCCATGTCCCACCCTCTCTCTCTTTGCTCGTTTGTCACTTCCTCTCATTGTAACCAGGGAGATCTGCCTGACCCAGGATCAGACACTGAACCTCAGCCTGAGGTGTAGATAGTTGATTACCATTCGTTCAATTGAATTTGATTTATAGAGCACCAAATCATCACAGCTGTTGCCTCGTCTTCTATCCATAAAGTTACATTGTATATTCACTCTTGTGTCATTTACTTTTTACATTAGAGCAACTAATCTATTTAAAAATACTGCAAACTTACTGAAGCTGCATGTATGACCATGTGCTTCTGCGCTTGTGCACGATGGTACCTCTCTCTCTCTCTTGCTCTCTCTCACAAACAAGAACACACACACGCACACACAGCGTTTATCTTAAACGGTGCAATATAGTAAATCTAATTATAACATGTTTATTCATTACCACAAACCTTAATTATTTTTTCCTTTAATCGGAGGATCAATCAGCGAAAGAGATGCGCTACCGTAAACCTCAGTGTAGAAGCGCAAGGAAAATTAACCCGCGGCTGCCGTCACCTGACCACATGTCCGGGTAAGTCACGTGTGTGGAGGCTCAAATGCAGCAATGCGTAGCTGTAGTGTCTCTGTGATTTACGAACATATATAAAGAGGATTGGATCCCCGCAAAATGCGCATGTCAGTGTTCGTGTTGAAGTTTAACCTGTGACGTAGAGGAGCTCGTTACCATGGAGCCTGGCGACAGACGAAGGGGTTCCCCTCTATGGCAGCACTTTGAGCTGATCTCTCCCAGTAAGGTACTGCACACAATATACCTCCATCCTTCATGCATCCTTCCTCCATCCTTCATCCATCCTTTATCCATCTATACTCTTTCTATCCTCCATCTGTCTGTTCTGCTGATCTGTATCAGCATGTGATGTGTGACCACAGTCTTCGCTCCATGTTACAAACACTGGAGCAGAGTCACCATAAACTCATTTCCTGCTGGATTTATTTAAATGTTTATTGAAACCATAGTGACACTTTTTTGATCTCAGCATCTCTCACCCTTTAAACACATTACAGTGACTGAATCACACAAAATGACATGTAGCCGTTTCTGTTTCCATGGCAACAGCTGAGCGGCATCACCACCACCAGGTGGAGCACCAGTCTGATCACAGGCTGGAGGAAACATGGTGGATGATCACCTGAGCTGTACTCAGCTTCTCATAAACAATCAAATCAGATACAGAAAACAGGATTAATCTTCATGAATGATAACAAGGGAAGTTATGACATCATAACAGAAACACAAACAAGACGTGCATGAGTATAAAACATGCCAGACTGAAGATGAGATGCCAACAGCATCGCAAACATTAATGTTTAAAGCTTCCATGTGGTTTTACATTTCTTCCATGGAAACAGGAGGTGCCGCTTTTCATTTGAAGACTCACATTTATGGACGTGGACGTGGAAAAGTATAAATCTGGGAGCTTTTTTTGGACATGAAGTTGGTAATGTGTCTTTGTGACAGCTGTGTGGAAGCACGAGAGCAACGTTTGTGGGAAAGTCCACAGACTGTACCACTCTGACATGTTTGAAGGAGGTTTTTCACACTAAAGTCAAAGAATCGGTCTAAATAAAACCTCCTTCACCTTGTAAGGAAACATTTTGTGTACACGATTTCTTTCCATTTAACAAAGTTAGTTCAGTGAGAGATGGCAGGAGGAGCAGAGGTCAGCTCATGGTGACAGAGGTCAAACAGATGTGAGGGGGAACAGCACACACAGCACTGGTGTGTTTCATCTCCACACACAGACAAACCACAGCAACACTGACTCCACTCTCAGCCTCCCAGTGACCATGAGCTTACCTGTGTCACCGGTGCCACCCTCTGTGGACCCCACTGTGTCATGTGATGATGATACAGGATATTTTCCACACCCAGCTCCACACTGAGTCCTGACTTCAGTGGGTGAATCCATCCAGCAGAGACGTGGAGACACAAAGACTGAGAGCTGCTGGACAGTTTCAGGTGTTACATATCAGTTCAGGGCAGGAGAAACGCAGGTACATGGTTGTGCACTAGAACCTGATGTAGAAGTTACAGCATGCAAGCACATGATGATGGGGCAGGGGAGCAGCTCTTTACTGACATCTAGTGGTTCTACGTCTTTTTCCTGCTTAATAAAGTTCAGCTTTCTTCTTCTGCAGATCCTTTGACAAGTCTTTTGCTGCCCCCATGACTCGGGACCGAACAACGTCGGTGCAGCACTGGACCTGCAGCGTCAGTCTGAAGGCCTGAAACTCCTCCCACGCTGATCACAGGTGAGCATGGTGACCTTCAGTGAGGTAAACATGTGATTGTTTCTGTCCAACACAGCTGTTGGACAGTAAAGAACTTCAACCCACCTCCACCAGAGAGAAAGAAAAATGTCTGTATCATGATTCATATTCTGTGAGAGTAATCACAGATCCCTGCAGGGTGAGTGAATACTCGTACACACTTCCAGCTGCACTGTGGAGGTGCAGTGATGGGAGTGTACCCGTGGGGATCTGTGATTTTGAATGCTAGGACGTGTTTCAGCCTCTGTTGGCGTTGATGTCACAGAAGAGTTAAATCCTTCCTGTTTCATGGGATCGTCCTCGTCTTCTGACAGTAAGCAGAAATGTGTCTGTGATAGCGTTTGGTCATGTCGATGAACAGTCCTGATGGATTGTGATTGGTGAAACTGGAGACTTGCTCCGCCTCCCACCTCTTCCATCATCTTCCTATGTGTTATCCCAGTGTGTGTGTGCTATGGTGCAGATATAATGCCAAAGTGTCCTTTAATGATGCAGACACCTCCTGACTGTGTGGCTGCTGCTGCTCTGTCTCTCGTTTCTCTGGATCAGCTTTGTTTTCTCAGTCTGGAGGAAATGGCTGTAATACTCATGCCTACTCTAGGCCCCTCCCACAGGGTAGACAGAGAGACTGTGATCATGTGATAAAACCTATTCTGTTAAATTTTTCTGTACTTCCTGTTTAGTGACCTCATCATTTAGCACAGCCTCAATAAATCTGCAGTATTTAGATAGTTTACTCGGTCCTGTCCTCACTGCCAAAGATACTGGTTTGTGTCCTCACACAGTGATGGGTTCTTTATTACAGTCACTGGTCCTATATAGTTCTTTACCAGGTGGTGTTGAAGAGCTCCCACTGACCCTCGGACATGAAGGTGACGTAAGTGGCCCACTTCTGCTGGGAGCCGCTCCACAGTCTGTCTGAGAGCACAGCTGAAGTTAAATATACACAATATAAAAGTTTAAGACGTTTTTGTTTAAGCTCCCTTGTTGGCCTCTGGGACGCAGTATCTTTTCACGTGTTCTGTCTTTGCATCCAGCTGTTGGGTCCGTGTCTCGGTGCAGGAGATATCTGATCGTGCTTTCGTCTTTGTTGTTGACTTTGTTGTTGGTCTGTTCGTGCCCCTCTCAGCTTTCTGTCCTTATCTTTTCTAGTTTCTGGATTCTGTGTGGACTGTTGTCCTTTTTCTCTAGAGTTGGGCGTCAAACTGACTTTCCACATATCGTTAGCTTCATAGCATAAGTGCCTAAGTGCCTAACACAAAAACATGACTTAGGCAATTATGCTATGAAGCTAACGATATGCAGCCCGTTATGATCCAAAGCTGTGCAGTGAGCCAAATCACAGTCCTTGGCAGGCCGATTCTTACCCTTATGTTTGACAGCCCTGCTCTAGAGGATGCTGACACTGTAAAAACATTTAGTGTTGCTATTCTGCCCTCCCTGTACGTTGATGCCCAGTTTGGCAGATAGATAAACAGTTCTTCAAAAGGAGAGGCAAAGGCTTCCAGTTCTCATTGCAGGGTTTATTTGTCTCCCTAATGAAGGCACTGTAAAACTACAAACATAAGAAAAGCATATTAAAACATACATTTGGAACATAATATATTTCTCACATTACAAAGTACAGACATAAGACTTGAATTACTGCTTGTGTAGCCAAGAAAAATAAATGAACATATGTAAACCCCAAATCCCGCTAGCTTAATGCTAACTTATAATGGAATTTCCCATTGACACGCTAACACAATTAGCATCGGCAGTGCAGCTAACATGCCGGCTTCAAATATGAGAGTCAACAACACATTTTACATCACATGCTTAACATGAACACAGACTATAATCGTACTTACAAGCATATATTTCTCATGCTCCAGTACAGCCAACTTCAGAGCTAATATTTTGTGTGCTGGTTTCAACTTAGCCAGACTCCATGAACTTTTCCTATATCTACTAGCGAAACTTGAGTACACAAACCCGCTTCCGCCCCTAGTGGGGTGGTGGAGCTACTGCACCCCAGCAGTGGCAGCACACTCCCGCCTGGTATAATGAACTATACCACTACCCTTTCTCTGGATGTAGTAGTAAAACAACCTCCGACACTGGCCGCAAATACACTTTAGGAGTGCCATTCTTGACTACCTTCACTTCTACCTTACGTACTCTATGATCTTGGCTAGAAAGGCTTTAATCACAAGTCCAACAGGCCACTCAGTCCTTTTACTTGTGAATCCTTCATCAGTACAACATCGCCCACTTGAAGATTTGGCTTCTCTGTTGTCCACTTTCTCTGTGTTTGAAGCGTGGTCAGATACTCCGTTTTCCACCTTTTCCAAAATGCATCAGCGAGTGCTTGGACCCTTTTCCAGTGTTTCTTGGACAGATCATTAACATCAAAATCCCCAGAGGGAGCAGTCAATGTATCTCTTTTCTGTGTCAACAACATTGACGGGTGAGAACTGCCGGTGCTTCTGGGTCAGAAGACACTGAGACCAATGGTCTTGAATTTATAATGGCGGTAACCTCTGCCATCAGGGTGACAAGTGTCTCATGTGTGAGGTACGATGGATTCAGCTTCATAAGAAGAGCATCTAAGATTAGCGAGCAATGCCAATCATCCTCTCCCACACCCCACCCATGTGGGAAGAGTGGGAGGATTGAATATCCAAGTACACTTGTTGTCTTTAAGGTAACTCCTCACCTCAGAATCTGATGCATCAAGTTTGAGTTCTTTACAGGCGCCAGTGAAATTTGTTCCCCGGTCTGATCTGATTGTTTTGATCGGCCCTCTTATGGCAATGAAACGTCTGAGCCCATTGATGAAGCTTGTAGTGGTCATAGTCTCTATAACCTCAATGTGCACAGATCTGGTAGTCAAACAAGTGAACATTACTGCCCATCGTTTACTTTCCGCATGCCCTCCTCTTGTTCGCCGGGCAGTCACCATCCAAGGTCCAAAAACATCCAACCCTACGTGAGTGAATGGTGGATCTGGTGAAAGTCTTTCAGATGGCAAGTCTGACATCTTCTGGTCCTCCATTTTACCTCTCAGCCTTTTGCAAGTTACACATTTGTGTATCACACTAGATACAAGTCTTTTTCCCCAATCAGCCAAAGTCCTGCCAATCTAATAGCTCCCTCCGTGAAATGACGTCCTTGGTGTGCAGACTGTTCATGATATTTTCTGACCAATAACGTAGCAATATGCGTCTTGGGAATCACCAGAGGATGTTTATCATCAAAGGACATATCGGTTGAGGACATACGGCCGCCAACTCTTAGCAGCCCATCTTTGTCCAGAAATGGTGTCAGCTTTCGCAGTGGACTTTGTTTTGGGATTCGGTCCCCTTTGACAAGACACTGCAACTCCCTTCCAAAGGCATCTTGTTGTGCAGTCTTAATGATCACTGTTACTGCTTGTTCATCTTCATTTCCAGTGTTGCCACCATGTGTATCTGCAACACTCCTTGCCTTTTGATTAGTGTGGAGACTGCACGAGTCAAAGCTCTCCAAGTGGAAAATGTAAGAAACCTTTGAGCTCCAAGCGAGCTTTTTTTAACCATTGTGCTGAAAGTCGTTACTTCAGGGCGAACTTCTGGATCCACCTCCGGATGTATCAGCTCAAAGTCATCACTCTGGGGAAGGAGTCCTTGTGAAGGGCCCAATAGAAATGATGGTCCAGTGAACCAATTGGTGCTTTTGAGAGCTGCAGCAGTTGTTGGCCGAGTTCCATGGTCTGCGGGTTTTCTTCAGTGGTGATGTAATGCCACTGATCTGGACGAGACGACTTTCTGATCTGTGCTATCCTGTTTGACACATAGACATAAAACCTGCGTGAGGTGTTATATATATGTAACCCAGTACTATTTTGCTGTCAGTATAGTACGTCACAGAATGAATGTCAATATCCATTTCATCTTGGATGAAGACCGCCATTTCAGCTGCCAAAACCGCAGCACAGAGCTCAAGACGTGGCACGGTGTGCGCTGGGTGTGGGGCCAGCTTTGCCTTTGCCATAACAAATCCCACATGGATCTCTCCTGTTGCAGAAATTGTTTTCAAGTAAGCCACAGCAGCTATAGCCATGACTGATGCATCTGAAAACACGCACAACTCTCTGTGCTGAGTCTGTGTGGACAAAGACACTGGAACATATAGTCTTGGAATCTGGAGCTGATCTAAGTCTTTCATAGAGTCTTTCCAGAGTTTCCAGTGTTCTTGTTTTGAAGCTGGCAATGGTGTGTCCCAGTCATACTGTTCAACGGAGAGGTTTCTCACTAAATGTCTTCCTCCCACTGTGACTGGCACTACAAATCCCAAAGGGTCAAATAAACTGTTCACTGCAGACAAAATCCCTCTTTTTGTCAAGGGCTTCTCCTCCTTCGACACACAGAAGGTGAAGTTGTCTGTCTCCAGATTCCAAATTAGGCCTAGACTCCTCTGAAGAGGTAGTGACTCCACTCCTAAGTCTAGATCTTTCAAATCCTTGGCCAAGTCTTCTGGTGGGAATGCTTGCATAACACTGCTGCTGTTCGATGCAATCTTGTGTAGCTTAATGTTTGACCTAGCTAGCATCGCTTGGGCAGTGCGCAGGACACCAGTGGCTTCTGCTTCATTAGGAAAAGATGCAAGTCCATCATCCACATAAAAATTGCGTGTGATGAACTCCCTTGCACTGGTAGTGGAGTCATCTGCTTCCTTAGCAGCTCGTCTGAGGCAGTAAATGGCAACTGCTGGTGATGGACTGTTGCCAAATACATGTACTGTCATTGAAACTCTTTCACTGCCTTTTGGAGATCATTGTTTTCATACCATAAGAACCTCAGAAAGTTGCGATGTTCCTCGCAGACCTTGAAGCAGTAGAACATCTGCTGCACATCCGCTGTAACTGCTATAGGTTCTCTGCGGAAGCGGATCAGAACCCCAAGGAGAGTGTTGTTCAAGTCGGGTCCACTCAGGAGCACATCATTGAGGGAAATCCCTTCATGTTTGGCACTTGAATCAAACACTACCCTTATCTGGTCAGGTTTTTGTGGGTGGTAAACCCCAAATATTGGTAGATACCACCTTTCCTCACCTTCTTTTAATGGTGGCGCCGGCTCTGCTTGCTTTTCAACAAACATTCTTTGCATGAAATCGATGAAGTGTTTCCTCATTTGTGGTTTTTTCTCCAGAGTTCTCTGAAGAGATGCAAGACGCTTTAATGCTTGAGGTCGGTTATTGGGAAGGTGGTTTCGTGGTGACCGAAAAAGGTAATGGGGCAACCCAAGTATTGTAACTGTCTTTATAGACTTTTTCATCTAATGTCTTCAAGAAACTCTCGTCATCGATTGACATTGCCGGGACGTCATCACGTTGTGTCCTTTGAAACACCTGACTGGCAAACTCACTTTCCTTACTTTCCAAGTGTTGTGCAGAGCTTTGAAGACTTAGGTTTGAGGTGTGACAACCAAGCTTTTCTTTGACTTGCATATTGTTTGGACATGCACTCAAGAGTGAAGCTCGTCCATTTGGTAGAATGTTGGTCTTGTATACACAGATGTTGGATGTCTTATGCACTTCTCCCAGACACACTTCTCCTACGATCACCCAACCAAGGTCGAGTCGCTGAGCGTATGGTTCATTATGGAGACCATTATGCTGTTCTCTGACTTTGTGCACACGCAGAATGTCTCTGCCAAGGAGAAGGAGAATGTCAGCTTCTGGATCAATTTCTGGGATTTTTCCCTTGATTGCCTTCAGATGTGGGTAGTAATGAGTGATTTCTGGGGATGGGATTTCCGTCCTATCATCAGGTATCATATCACACTCAATAAGAGTAGGCAGGGGAAGCTGAGTGGTGCCATCAAGGGATTCCAAAATGAAGTCACGGGCTCGTCTCCCTGCTATCTCCACAACACCTGAGCATGTTTTCAGTGTATACGGTTCAAGCTGTTCCTCAATGTTGAAGAT